>NC_056730.1:310941063-311241063 GCF_019279795.1 Protopterus annectens
GTAAGACCAAATGCTCAATGATTTAATAACCAGTCTTTTTGACAGTCATTTAAGTTTTTTTTTGGTAACCTAATATGTAGGTCTGGAAGTAGGATTAGGGTTAGGGTTATCACAAGTTAATAAGATGGCCAATGTGGCTTAATCCCTCTTCCACCTTATTCTTGTGTGTTAACCTTAATCATGCCCCTACCTCAGTCCCTAGCCTCAACTATCCTGATTAATGTACTAAATACCCTTTTCCTAACAACACCATTGCTCATACACATTTTGTATGATAGTGGCTGGGATTTTTATTACTTTTACTTTAATTTATTTATTTATTTTATTTATTTATTGACATTTGTTAACCGGGTTAGTCCAGCTGGGCCAGGAACCCATTCTCAGTGGTAACCCGAGGATAAAATCTCCAGTTATGGACAGTTTAAGTATAAATAACAGTTTAGTTTACAATTAAAAACAATCATTATTAGCAAACACTACAAGTACACACAAGTTATGTACTGCAAAGAAAAACAGAAACAAATTTTTTTGTGTGTAGCTGCTGTATAACTGATGTGGTAAGGTGTATAGCAAGTTCATGAAGGGGAGGAAGGGATATCTAGAGGCATAATGAGATGTTAGAGAAATATATGTGGGAGATAATATACTGAGAGGATTGTATGAGATTGTGGTACAAAGTAATAGTATTGGAGTGGTAAAACAGTATGCTGTGAAGTTGTATTGAAATGTGTACTACAGAGTAGTATTGGAGTTAGGTAGGGTCATGGCAAGTACAAGTTTTGGTTCTTATAAAGTGTAGCTTGAGTTCTTTTTTAAATTGTATAGGGTGTGTAATGGAGTGCAATTGGGATGGGAGGTTATTCCATGCCTGGGATAGAGTGGATTTATATAGTAGTCTACCAATAGTTTTTTTGGGTTGGTAGATGTCAAGGAGTTGTTGGTTAAAAGTACGAAGTGTGCGAGTTGGTGTGTAGATGGATACCAAGGAGGACAGGACAGGGCAGGAGAATGGTTTATAAAGTATAGAGTGAATAATTTGTAACTGAGATAGAAGAAGTTGTTGAGGGAGTTCTAGCCATTGTAGTGAGTTGAGTGTGAGGCAGTGGTGTGAGTTATGTGAGTAGTTTGTGATGAATCTTGTTATTTCATGGTAGGTTTGTTGGAGTTTGGTCAGGGTAGTTGTTTGAATATTAGTTAGAATAGGGGTGGTGTACAGAAGGGAGGGGAGAAGAAGAGCCTGAGCCAGGGACAGTCTGGCATCGTAGGTCAGGAATCTATGGTTTCAGTACAGCATGCCCAGCTTTTGGTGAGTTTTCTTTATACTTTGAAGGATGTGTAGGTTAAATTTAAGTTCTTCATCAATAATGGCTCCTAGAAGCTTTTTGTGGGGGTCAGGTTGTATGGAGGTGTTATTGGAGGATGAGATGAGAAAGGAAGATTTTAGATGAGAGAGAGTTCGTGGGAGGAATAATGGGAGTCTGGTTTTACTGGGGTTTAGGATAAGTAGATTATCAGCTAGCCATTTTTCAACAGATAGAAAGGTGTCCTGGGTGAGTGAGTGAAGGTCATAGATATTGTTGGAAGTGCAGATGAGAGTTGACTTGTCAGCATATTGGACAAGTACAAATTGATTGCAGGAGGTATGTAGCTCATTTGTAAAGATGTTGAATAGGAGGGGTCCCAAGATGGAGCCTTGAGGCTCCCCAGTAGTTACTGGGAGGTAGGGTGAGCAAGAGGAGAGCCAACAGACAGATTGCTGTCTATCAGACAGATAACTAGAGAAGAAGGTTAGGGTGGAGGGATCTAGACTGAGGTTAGAAAGTTTAGTCAGAAGTAGAGGGTGAGAGACAGTGTCAAAGGCTTTTGAGAGGTCGAGGAAAAGGCTTGATACTAGGAGGTTTTTGTCACTGGCTTCAGCTATTGCATGTGTAAATGGCAGGAAGGATGTCGAGGTGCTGTGGTTAGGTCGGAAGCCATGTTGGTAGGGAGTGAGGAGGTTATGTTGGAGGAGATAGTTTAGGAGTTGTGAGTGTACATATTTTTCCATAAGTTTGGAGAGGGGAGAGAGGATGGCAATTGGACGAAAGTTTGATGGGTCTGTTGAGTTCCCCCCTTTATGCAAAGGGATAGTGAAGAAGGATTTCCAAATATCTGGTACTGTAGCTTCCTGGATAGATCTATTAATTAAGATAGATACTGGATAGGCTATGGATTCTGCAGCTAATTTGAGGAAAGTGATTGACTGGAAAAGGAAAATGTTTTCCTTTTGTATTCATTTTTTGTTCATGATATTACCGTTTTTTTATTAAAGGGAATTTAGATGGTATTTAATATTAATAGAAATGTTTTTGTGCATGGTTATCATACTTGTATACATGTGTGCATATATCTCTATATATATATATATCTATATCTATATATATATATATATATATATATATATATATATATATATATATATATATATATATATATATATATATATATATATATATATATATATATATATATATATATATATATATCTTGGTATGGGTCTATGTTACATTACTGAAAGTTCAAATCAGCGAAAATTAGTTCAGCAAGATGACAATACTGAAATTGCATAAAACCGAACGTTTACTTACCTGATGTTTAGAATTTCAAAACATAAACTGCTTCAATATTAAAACAAAAACACAGCTTCTGTTACATTTTTGCAGTGGAGCTTGTATATATATATATGTATATATATATATATATATATATATATATATATATAGGTTTACTTGAGAACACAGAGAGTTCGAAACGCCAATGACAATATACACATATATCAATAGGTATAGATAACTCAAGTCTTTAATGAGTCAAGCTGCAATTTCAAGCAGTAACAGAAAAAGAGTGAAGTACCCACTGTTTTTTGAGAGGACAGTACCCATAGGAAAGAGGGAGGAGTCCTTACCAGTCAAATAATGTAACATCACAGATATTGCTAAACCTACTGACATTTCTGCAGTATTGTATGTTTAGTTTAATATTGCATGCATAATGGGTAAAGCTGTTGTTACACCACTGATTGGAGTTTGAAAAACTTTAAATGCAAGTTGTTTACTTACCCAGCCATGTCTTCACAACCCCATTGGTTGTGTGCAGTAATTTTGCAAGCTGATGTCTCCATTAACAACAATTATGAAGTTACACTACTTATTTTATGTTTACTTAAAATGTAGACAAATAAAGTAAACCAACTCAACTAGACACTAAAGAAATGTGTCACAATATCATTTCAAAGTTGAGTACCTGTTAATGGGAAAAAATTGTGTAGATTTTGATTTGCTATTCTCGTGGAAATGGATTTCATGGTGTGAGAAAGTAGCCTTATTATTTTATGGACTCACATTGTGTGTTAATGTAGTCCTTTGCAATGTTTGGTGTCCAGTCGGATTTATCTTATCTGCCCATTTTCTACATAAAACTAGAAGTTTACAAAATAGAAGAAATACTGAAAAATATGTATGTAGTATATGCTAAAAAGTAAGCCTTGACTTCAACCCCCCCAAAAAAAAGCATGTTTGATTTGTAGCACAAGCACTGGAAGGAGCAAGGAATGGTGGGTAGACATGAGTGTTCATAGTCAGGTCACCCAGATCAGAGGCTAGGAGTTGGTCTTGACTTGCCACTTGAGTAACACCTAAAAGGAGCACTAGGTGTTGTTCTTAAAGATTTTAAGTCTGTTGAGCATATGCTGTCTAGTAGTTCGAGATTAGCATGTGTGCTCCCCACAGCTGGCAAGCCTATCAGATTGCAAGAATGCCACTGTGGGGAGAAGAAGCTCCAAGGCAAGGAGTGGAGAGTCTATTAGGTATGGCATCCTAGCCTTCTCCCTCCTGCCTGGACCTTATCTCCCTGGGGGAATGAATGGGCTCATTATATCCTCTAACTAGCGATCAAATGGGCTGTAGGGCTCTCACTAGGGTGGAAGGTGTATAAAATCCCTCAAGCTTCACTGTCAAGATCATTATTACTATATATATTAAGAATAATTCCCTTATAAAACTTATTTTATTAGCCATGATCTTCTATGTCTAATATAATTTCACTGATGTATTGTTAAAAACACAGATATTAATGATATAAGATGCCTTGCCTCATTAAGCCCCTGCTTTCACTTATCAAGGGTACAAGAACTTTTCAGAGATCTGAGATGGATTGCTAAACTTAAAAATACATTGTGTTTGTTAACTTATTAAACACTTATGAGCCTGCATCCAGTGTATAACATAAATGGAAGGAATACAAATAAACAGATTACAGTTGGCCAAAAAAATATAAAAAAATCTACCACTTGCCAAGTGTTTATGTAATCTAATTATATGACAATATTCAGAGTTGTAAATATTTTGCTGAGTTTTTTCTTGATTTTTTTTAGTGCAGTAATGTGGTTCTTCTATTTTATTTTTCAAGGCTGAAAAGTCTTACATGCACATTGCCCTTAAGGGTACATACTGTTATATTCTGCAGGGAAAGTAACATGGAAAACTCCTTCACTCCCTGCATTTCCATAGTACTGCAGTACTCTTACTGTACAGATATGAAAATACATGATTAGTCTCTCTCTCTCTTCCGCACTCTGACTGTCTCTCTCTGCCTCTTTTTCACATTCTCCTTGCATTCCACTGAAGGTATTTATCAATTTTAGCACTGTCATCCAGAGTGTATATAATAACCTTATATTGTTACATTTGACTTGATGTCAGATATCGCTGATCCAATTAGTCTTTCAGCTTTCTCCTGTTTCTTAGCTCTTCTCTACACCATGCCATGTGATTCATTATCTGTAAAGTGATATATTGCTCTCTGTATCATTAGTGAAACTTGTCAAGTTGAACTACTCCTGGGAGTGAAACAAATAGTATATTGTTCATAATTCTTCATCATTAAGATATTTCCATTTAAGGCCACCCACTGAGCCTTGTCATTAGATTCAACTCTTACTCAATTTGTGAGTTTGTCATCCATGCCGGAGCTCTTCTTAACAAGCCTACAGTGCGGAAAAAAATCAAAAGATTTTACTTACAAATGATACAATTTGCTACACTTTGATATTTTTGACTACCTTGCCACCATGATAAAAGATTAAAGATCTCTGAAATTAGTTGATTTTCACAAATATGTGATGATATATATTCTGGAAATTGACTCAGCAATTTCAATAAGCTTTGTTAGTAATGCAGATATGAAGTCATAAGTTTCCTAAAATATATTCAGTACTTTTATAAAGTAGACTAACATCTGTTCTCTAGTTCTACATACATTTTAAAGGCACTATAACAAAGCTGTCAGAAATTCAGCTAAGAAGCACTGGGCCGCACTAGGAACTACAGGTTTATCACATAGTTTGATTTTGTTTCACTGATTCAGATTATATTTAGTGTATACATGTGAGTGTCCCTTTCTCTCAACATCTTCATAAATACTACGGCTCATAGAGAGCTGTCTAAACTAATGTCTACAAAACAGATCAGCACTCCAAAAATTAGAGGTAACTCCTTCAAAAATGGCTTTTTTTTATTTGAAGGCAGCAGCAACTGAAAATGTTTGCAACAGTTCTTAAGTGCAAATAGGGCATCAATTGTACAGATATTCACATATTTAAAATACTGGCTACTTGAGAGGAAGCAGAACCCCAATTTTTAATTCAAAATACAAATGTCCTGCAGTAATCACACTCCTGATTGGTACACGCACTAGCCTTCAGACTGCTGTCTGTGAAATGTGTTCATGTTACATTCCTACTACGTATATGTTCTGTACATGTTACCATAATCTCAATTATCTGTACTAATTATGAAAGTTAATACTGCTGTGGTGTGTGAGCCACTAAAGAAGTAAAATCTTTTCACAACATTTTTATCATTTCTTGTACCACTTTTTCCAAATTTCTTTTTGTTATGCAGGATTTCATTCGCAGCTCTTAGCTCACATTTATGCCACTGCGATATTTATGATCTCACTAGTTTATTTTTCATTCTGTCTAAATTATTTACCTAGCAGCTGCACAAAGATGCCCTTTTTGCTGTGTCAGTACCCGTACCTTCAACCTGAGGAAAGCATAGAATTTTGTTCTTTAGAATTGTAACAGATGTGTGCTTCCATTCAGTGTACTGTAACACCTTTTCTAATAAACTGTTTATTTCATACTACCATGTAACTTGTCTGCTCTGACATACTTCCTCCATTATTACAGGAAAAAAAACACCTCTGCTGAACCTAAATAGTTTATGGTGAGCAATTTATTTCATTTCTCATGAATATATCTATCCTTGTTTCATTGGATATGTTGCATCAAATATCCAAGTCATCAAACTGGAGTATATTATTCACAGATATTGGATAATAATGGAGTAAGGAGGTATGTTGTTTGCTGTTGAGCAAACTCATTGCAAGCTTATTTCAGAGATGTAGGGGGCTGAAGAGATGCAAGGCAGCTTGCAATTTGAGAATAAAAATAAATAAATAAATAAATAAACTTAATAAAAGTTATCAGGAAATATGAACATCAACTTTAGATATTATCGCTGTTGAAGTGACACCCCAGTCCTATGTATAAACATGGGAAAGGGGGTTGCTGATGGATGCATGGAGGAATGGGTGGTTGGATTGGTCACCTACATGATGAAAGATGCACCAGTGATCAGCTATAGACCTGTTTTCTTATTAGTCTAATATGATACTTCAAATCATCATTGGACACTGCTCAAGGAGAAAATTCAGACTACTTTTTTTTTTTGTTAGTGGTATTAAAGTTGATTAGACAGTATGTGCAACTAGTAGTCACCTAAGTTGAAGCTAACAGTACCATCCCTGCAATGTTTAATGCTTCTTCTAATCTTTGGCTTTCTTTTAACTTTCCATCTTACTGTCTCAATAAACTTTGATGCAAGTCAGGATTAGATGGTCCAGTCAGCCTGTCACACTTCTGATTTCCTGCAACTTCTTTATCATTCTGTTTTTAATATGTATTTTCCTTCAGATGAGTCATAAATGACAAACAATATGGTAGGGTATAGAAATGGGTGGAAGGAGAAGTTGTAAATGTTACACTGGTATTAAGAAACCACTCAGGGTCTGGCTTATTTCAAAAGATGTAGATTTCAGGTACTCAGCTTTACATTCTAGGACCTCTGGTTTTCTTTCATCTACAGGCACTTCTCTGAGCTTTAATTTATTTATTTTACTTTATTCATTTCTTAGCTGGGTATGTGAACTGCTCATCAAGCATCCTTTTCGGTTAAGATCTGGACCACAAGGGCAAAGGCAAAGGAAATGTACACGGATGCTGTATAGTAGCAAATCAATCATCACATTTTTGGAAGTGGAAGGAGATAGCATTAGCCAAAGAAAAACTTTGCATTCAGAGGGAGAACATTCAGACTCCATATAGAGAGTGAATAGAGACATGGGTTGCATCCCAGACTCTGGGGCTATGAGACAGGCATCTTATCCACATGATACAACACAGACCTGTAGGGTGTGGTTAAAGATTTGTTTGTAAAGTTTCATTTTTGGAGTCCTTGTTTTCCCAGGAAAGTAAATAACTGCCTGGATCCAAAAGTGAGTCAAAGCTTTCTTATGAGATCTTGTGAGAGATTCTTAGTTCATAAATAAGTTAATTATTTAATAGTTTTGCTGAAACGGCAGGAAAAGTAACTTTTAGAAAATATCACTGTTGTCCACTTATTAAATATCTTATTATAACTGGATAAGGAAAATGATATGCAGAAGCATGATGCCAGCAATGTGCATTGCACTAAAAATGCAGATTGTAATAAGACTAAATTGTCATGCATTACACTCAGAAACAGATAATGATATCATTGTCATTATGTGTCAGCATACTTGACATTTTCATCTCATTACCATTTCAGTGTAGAAGCTACTATGTCTTGAATCAGAGTCACTGAGGTTAAGGGCGACGCAGTGGCATAGTGCTTAGTGCTCCTGCGCCACAGCTGTTAGTTTTCCAAACTGGTTCTTAGCTAGGCTAGTTTGTGTTCTTTGTGAAGTGTACATGCTCCCTTTGTATCTTTGAGGGGTTTTGCTGAGTGTTCCACTTATGCATGTACATAGATGATCTTCCAAACTGCTGGCAAGTGTGCATGCTGTGCGAGAGCACACACATGCATGTGTGTGTGCATGTGTGTATCTACGTGGATGCAAGTGTATCTGTGTGTGTGTGTGTGTGTGTGTGTGTGTGTGTGTGTGTGTGTGTGTGTGTGTGTGTGTGTGTGTGTGTGTGTGTGTGTGTGTGTGTGTGTGTGTGTGTGTGTGTGTGTGGTGCATGTGTGAATATGTGTGCATGTGCATGTTTATGTGCATTTCGGACTACTTTTTCTGACTTGTGCCCAGTCAGTGGCAGGATAGTCTTCAATTCTCTGAAACAATGTACAATACATTATTTAAGTGAATAATCAGATAATTATTGAATTAATGAATATATGATTTAAAACTGTGTTCTATTCCCAAGGAAACTTGTATTAAAGCAAGTTCTTTTTAGTTATTCCTCTACTGACACAGTTGCTGACTCATACTTTCCCTTAATAAGATATTCATTCTTTTGGCTGATATAGCCAGTACTACAGCAAGTATAACCATTTGTGAGTCAGTATCCACTCACAAGACAGGTACCCATTTATTGTATAAATTTACTGCATTGCTTATATGTTGACTTTTATATGTGCTGGATGAAGCATTCTGGACAATAAGCCATTTGTACTGTGCAAAGAACATTACATTTAAGATAAAGCCTAGTGCCTCTATGGCATACTTGTGTGATTAAGTCTGTATATATGCAAGCAATCACATAGGCATCCTACACAGTTCCACCAAGATTCATTTCTCTAAATGCTTAGACTTTTTGCATAGCCTGATGGAGATGGATCCCATTCCTAATCCAGGGCATAATTAAAGTGCATGAAATGCTCCTATCAGCTCCTGAAATGTACCCCGAATTGCCTCTTTCCCAATTCAAACATGATTATATTATTAACATATTTAAGTAAGATCATACATTCTTTTTTTTATTAGAATAATTGGTTAAATTACTACTAGGAATGTAGGGGTAGCTTTCTTCCATATTGGTTTTGCATCTGCTTGCAAATCCTGATACATTAAGACTTTGTTGTGCTTGGTATATAAGACACTAAAATAGCTGGGTGATGTAATTTCAATGATCAATGCTACTTTTTTCTTTTTGTCTTGTACTGGAGTACAAAAGTACTCCCTGCGTTCACATGGTTTCCTCTGGGAACTCCTGTTTCCTCCCACATTCCAAAGACCTACTTCTGGAAATTTTCTCCCTAGGCCTCCACTGAAAATGGGCTCTGTCCCAGTCAGACTTTCCCTGTAAACAAATGTTAAATAAATAAATAAATAAAAATATATGGTTTTCTGCCACCTATTTTTTAAACTGTTGGTAATGAGTGATCTCAATGATATAAACTTCAGCAGTATTGATAATGTTTTATAATTCATGTTTCAAATGCTTCTCAGCTACTTCTACATCATAGTTTTGTAGCGATCCCATCTATGCAAAATAAAGTACAATATCATAACCTATATATCTAATCACTTGCCCTTCACCTTGCAGTCCACGTTCTTAGAGCCTCTGCCAATACAATATATCACCTTGAACCCTTACCTATACTTCACTCATTGTTCTTTTGATGCTACAATGGTAGTCGGGCCAAGTCTACTAGTAGGGTAAGTGACCACCTTATACAGAAAATACAGAACCAAACAGTATTTTATCAGATTACTGCATTTCACTGTTGCAGCTGTCCTTCTGCCATAAAGAAGTCACTGCAACCAACTTGACATATATAAGTGGACAGAAGAATAACACAATGGACATGTACAGAATAAACAAATGAAGAAAATGAAAGAAGAAACCCATAGTTTTTGTTGTTTGTTTTGTTTGTTTTTAATTTATTTATTCATTCATTCATTTACCCATTTCCTGTATGCCCCCCGAAGCATCCCTAAGGATGTGATTCCTATCAGGACTGAAAAGGTCTTTCCTGTGTCTTATTCACTGCTAATGCATCATGTTGTTAGCTACAATCAAATATTATGATGCAAGTGACACTTGCAGGTCTTGTATGATACTTGTAGCAAATGAATGGTACTGTATTAGAAACGTACAGATAAATAGTGCTATAACTACACCTTCTGTCATTAATTGTGATTTTTGGTTTCAAATGTTGTTGAACATATTGCCTGTGCTGTGTTGTCCTCTGCATGTATGTGTGTTTGCTAAGAGGTTGTGGGAGTCAGTAGATTAATGTATTTTATTAGTTAGTTCAAGGCATGTGGCATTTACTTTCCATCTGTTCTCTATTCATCGATAGTGACAACTGTCAGCATAAGTCACTTAACACATGTAAATACCACTGAAAAAATAATACCAAGTCATTTCTTTACTAGTATTAAGAAGACTACTATTGAACAGATCTGGATGAATTACACTGATTATTTTTTTCCTGCTTATATGAGCTTATTCCTGTTATTTAAAGTGTTTTTAGTTTATTACTTCCTTTTGCAAGACTATTGGTGAGGTGAACTACTCACTGAACCCAAAAAAGGCGGCCTGAGGTCAGTCAGCATAGGTTGGGTCTGATCTGAGAATTTCTTAAGCAAATTACACACAGCCATGCTGAGTTGTAGGCATCGCATCATAGTGCAAATGTGCATCACCTTTTGTAGCCAGAGATGCATTTGGATTGCTGTGGAAGAATGATGCTTAACTCATAAACATGCATAACTGGCAACTGCACCCATACCTCTCAATTTCTTAGAGCAAGAAATCTGGACAAATCCATAAATAATTGTAGGGACAATGTTTAAATATTGCTCTTACAAACATAGAAAGTTGATAACCGTTTTTTGCATTAGCATGAATTTTATGACAGGTGTGAAGTCTGAAACTCAAATGTTTGTCATTATTTACAGACTTCAATGTTTAATAATTTACCAATAATTTGGCAGAAAACGTCAAGTTTATGAAAAACAGACCAAAAATATACAGCAAAAATCTGGACATTCTGCAAAAATCTATGAAGTTGAGAGGTATGACTGCACCACGGTCACACTTCATCATGTTATGCCTTCTGCATGGTATGTATGCAACTCTGATATTAGGTAATGGTTGCTAAAGTCTGTCTCACTGCTGTCACTCAGCGTACAAAACTGGCCCATAACCTACCACAGGGAGAAAAATGTGACAAAATACTAATGACACAGTTTAGTTATGTATTTTTATACAAAAGTCATTGAGTGATTCCCCACAAAAAGTGCTGTAAGAATCAAATTCAGCATATATAAACACCCATGAACACTTATAAAATGGAAATATGATACCACATTCAAAGAAAACAAGTGTTTCTTAAAGAAAAGTACATGTATATCTATCTGTCTATTTCTATATATACTTACACACACACACACACACACACACACACACACACACACACACACACACACACACACACACACACACACACACACACACACACGCACACACACACACACACACACACACACACACACACACACACACACACACACACACACACACACACACACACACACACACACACACACACACACATATATATATCATCATCTTGTTTCGGATGTTCCCGTTAGGGGTAGCCACAGCGGATCATCTGTTTCCATTTCTTCCTGTCCTCTGCATCTTGCTTTGTCACACCAACCACTTGCATATCCTCTCTCGCCACATCCATAAACTTTATCTTAGGCCTTCCTCTTTTCCTGATAGCTGGTAGCTTCATCCTTAGCATCTTTTTCCCAATATACTCAGAATCCCTTCTCATGACATGTCCAAACCAGCGTAATTTTGCATCTCTGGCTTTGTCTCCAAACCTTCAAACCTCGGCTGACCCTCTAATATACTTATTCCTAATCCTGTCCACCCTTGTCACACCCAGTGCAAATCTTAACATCTTCAACTCTGCCACATCCAGCGCTAACTCCTGCCTTTTTGTCAATGCCACTGTCTCGAATCCATGTAACATAGCTGGTCTCACTACCCTCTTGTAGACCTTCCCTTTCACTCTTACTGGTACTCGTCTTCCACAAATCACTCCTGACACTCTTCTCCACCCACTCCATCCTGCCTGTACTCTCTTCTTCACCTCTCTTCCACAGTCACCATTACTCTGAACTATTGATCCCAAGTATTTAAACTGATCCACCTTCGCCACCTCTACTCCTTGCATCCTCACCATTCCTCTATCCTCCCTCTCATTCACACACATATATTCTGTCTTAGTCCTGCTGACCTTCATTCCTCTTCTCTCTAGAGCATATCTCCATCTCTCCAGGGTCTCCTGCACCTGTTCCCTATTCTCACTACAGATCACAATGTCATCTGCAAACATCATAGTCCACGGGGACTCCTGTCTGATCTCGTCTGTCAACCTGTCCATCACCATTGCAAATAAGAAAAGGCTCAGAGCTGATCCTTGATGTAATCCCACCTCCACCTTAAAATCATCCATCACTCCCACCGCAGACCTCACCGCTGTCACACTGCCCTCGTACACATCCTGTACCACTCTTACATACTTCTCTGACACTCCTGACTTCCTCATACAATACCACAACTCATCTCTAGGCACCCTGTCATACACTTTCTCTAAGTCTACAAAAACACAATGCAACTCCTTCTGACCTTCTCTGTACTTCTCCATCAACACTATCAGAGCAAACATCGCATCTGTATTGCTCTTTCCCGGCATGAAACCATACAGCTGATCACTAATCATCACGTCCCTTCTTAACCTAGCTTCCACTACTCTTTCCCATAACTTCATGCTGTGACTGATCAATTTAATCCCTCTGTAGTTACTACAGCTTTGCACATCACCCTTATTCTTAAAAATTGGTACCAAAACACTTTTTCTCCATTCCTCAGGCATCCTTTCACTTTCCAAGATTTCATTAAACAATCTGGTTAGAAATTCCACTGCCATTTCACCTAAACACCTCCATGCTTCCACAGGTATGTCATCTGGACCAACAGCCTTTCCATTCTTCATCCTCTTCATAGCTGTCCTTACTTCCTCCTTGCTAATCCATTGTACTTCATGATTCACTATCCCCACATCATCCAACCTCCTCTCCCTCTCATTCTCTTCATTCATCAACCCCTCAAAGTACTCCTTCCATCTGCTCAACACACTCTCCTTGCTTCTAAGTATGTTTCCCTCATTATCCTTTATCACCCTTACCTGCTGCACATCTTTCCTAGCTCTGTTCCTCTGTCTAGCCAATCGGTACAGGTAATTTCTCCCTCCTTAGTGTCCAACCTTTTATAAAACTCTCCATATGCCTTATCCTTAGCCTTTGCCACTTCTGTCTTTGCCATGCACCTCATCTCCTTATACTCCTGTCTACTTTCTTTATCTCTCTGACAATCCCACTTCTTCTTTGCCAACCTCTTTCTCTGTATACTCTCCTGTACTTCCTCATTCCACCACCAGGTCTCCTTGTCATCCTTCCTCTGCCCAGATGTCATACCAAGCACCTTTCTAGCCATCTCCCTTACTAGCTCTGCTGTACTTACCCAGCTATTTGGTAACTCTTCACTGCCACCCTGTGCCTGTCTTAACTCTCCCCTGAACTCTACCTCAAAATTACCCTTTTTCAGTTTCCACCATTTGATCCTTGGTGCTACCCTTACAGTCCTCCTCCTCTTCTTGATCACCAACATCATCCTACAAACCACCATCCTATGCTGCCTAACTACACTTTCTCCAGTCAACACTTTACAGTCTCAAATCTCCTTCAAACTGACCTTCCTACATAAGATATAATCCATCTGTGTGCATCTTTCCCCACTCTTGTATGTCATCCTACGCTCCTCCCTCACAACAGCCATGTCCATCCTTTTCACAAAATCCACTACCATCTGACCTTCTGCATTCCTTTGCTTAACATCATACCTACCCATCACCTACCCATCACTTCCTCATCTCCTCTGTTCCCTTCACCAACATGCCCATTGAAATCTGCTCCAGTCACCACTCTCTCATCCTTGGGTACAGTCATCACCACTTCATCCAACTCACTCCAAAATTTTTTCTTTCTCATCCATTGCACACCCATCTTGTGGAGCATGTGCACTAACAACATTCATCATTACATCATCAATTTCCAGCTTCGTAAACATCACTCTATCCAACACTCTTTTCATCTCCCATCAGCACCATGTATACTGTTCCTTCAGGATAACTCCTACACCATTTCTCCTCCCATCCACACCATGATAAAACAATGTGAACCCACCTTGATACACCTAGCCTTACTCCCCTTCTATCTGGTCTCTTGCACACACAATATACAAACCTTCTGTCATTCATATCAGCTAGCTCTCTCCCTATACCAGTCATATTGCCAACATTCAAAGTTCCGACCCTCACTACCACAGTCCTAGCTTTTCTCCTCTCTTCCTGTCTTCGGTCATGCCTTCCCCCTCTTCTCCTCCTTTGGCGAACAGTAGCCCAATTTCTGCCAGCACCCTGTTGGCTAACGGTACTGGTGGTGGTCGTTGTTAACCTGGGCTCGACCGATCCGGTATGTATATGTACACACACACACATATATATATATATATATATATATATATATATATATATATATATATATATATATATATATATATATATATATAGATATACTATAAGAAAGTAAACAATGCATGGGAAAAAGTTCTCTCCTGCTATTAAAGTGCATGAAGGTTTTCATTTAATTACCCAAACAAAATGTAACTACAGAAAAATTAAAACCGCATGGAACTACATATCTATTACCATATGAAAGCTTTGCACTATCAATTCATTAAGTAGCTGCTGCATATGGGTACGTGGACTGGGCAGAGTAATGTCACACCCCAGAGGGTATGTTTCACACCATAGTATCCTGTAAATCAGACTTATATGGATAATTTTTGTACAAGCACTTCAGAAGGATGGTGTTGTTTAAAACCTAAGGTTGAACTCCATGCTGGTTTGTCAAGGAGGCCAAAATTTTCAACCTACTGTAAGAGTCATTCCGGCAGAAAATGGAAAAGGCCGCAGCATGCTCTGATGAGAAAGCAATGATATTTTGTAAGAGTTGTTGATTATCTTTCATCCCTGACAGGGATTCCTTGCTTCAGTGAGCAGTGCAGGCACAGATAAAATGGCCTGTAAAGGCAAAGGCAGGACCAGCTGGCCAGGTGGGTTGCAGAGGTCTAGGAAAGAAGGTGAAACCCCATCTGGACCAGCTGCTTTCTTAATTTGCTGTCTTTTAAAAAATTATACATATCCTCATCAGAGATAATTAATGCAGGCTGAATGTAAGAATGTGTAGAAGAGAGAGTCATAAAAGTCTAAACACTGACAGAGCTGGTAACAATGTAATTTGTAGCCTTAGACTTATCAAATCTGCAGTAAAAAAACATTCAAGTCATTATTCATTTATTTATTTATTGACATTTGCTAACCGGGTTAGTCCAAATGTGCTTGTGGCCCATTTTCAGTGGAGACCCGAGGAGAAAAGCTCCAGCAGTACATATCTATTACAAAGTATAATTTTCCACAATATTGAAGTGCGAGCAGTTAGACAGAGCAAAAAGATTTACAATTGTTGAGTACATACATACAAGTTAAAGTTCCATGTATGGAGAAAGAAAAAAAATGAAACTAAGTAACATATAATTTTACAGAGAGATAATGCAATAGGTTGAAACTAAAACAGAATATATATATATATATATATATATATATATTTTTTTTTTTTTTGCTGTTTGTGTGGAATTATGCAAATACATTATGGGAAACTTCTTGAGAGAGGTGTGCAGGGTCTATATTAGATGAATGAAAGTTCATCTTGGCAAATGCTCACATGAGCGAATATTGCGGAACTCGAAACCGCAATTGTAAGATTGTGGTACAGTGAAGATGGGAATATTTGCCCTTTCCTCACTGTAGTATGATCTCAGAGTTGGAATATATATTTGGGGTGGTGCAGCCCCCCCACAACTGCAGTTTCGAGTACCTGGATATTTGCTCATGTGAGCGTTCGCTAAGATGAACTTTCATTCATCTAATATAGACCCGGTGTGTAGGGGGACTAAATAGGGTCCTTAATAAGGGCAAGTGTGGGGGAGGGAGACTAAGTGGGGTCTTTGCAAGGGCAGGTCCTGGAATTGAGAGTTGGGTTTTAAAGTGGGAGGTGTGTGAAATTGAATGTAAGTCAAGGGGAAGTTTGTTCCAGGCATGGGCGACTGAGTGTTTATAGAGTAGTTTGCCTACAGACTTTGTTGGGTGGTAGATATCAAGTAATTGTTGATTAGAAGTACGGATGGTTTGGGATGGAGTGTAGATAAAGACTAAGGAAGAGAGAGATGGGCAGAAGGAGGGTTTATAAAGCTGGTATTAGCCAGCTGGTAATTAGCTGCAGCATAGGGGAATGGTTTCCTGTAGTTTGTAATGTTTTCTAGACCTTTCCACACTGATGCAGGATCATTGGCTAAAAACTGTTTCAGCTTACTTTTCAGAATAGTTCTTTTTAGCCACTTTGATTTCTTTTGTCAATGTGTTACTTGCCTGTCTACAAAGTGTTCTATCCCCACTTCTATAGGTATCTTCCTTGGTTTGATGAAGCTGCTTAGGTTTGACAGTAAACTAGGGTTTGCAGTCATTACATTTTAACTAGGTCTTAGTGGAGACATACATATCTTCATAGAAGCTGATATAAGATGCTGCTGTGTTTGCCAGTTCATGCAAGTTAGCAGCAGAATCTTCAAAAACACTCCAATCTGTACAATCAAAGCAGGCTTGCAGCTTCAGCTTTGCCTCAATAGTTCACCTTCTAGCTGTATTGATCTCAGGTTTAACAGATTTTGATTTCCTCCTATAAATAGGAAGCACATGAATCAGACAGTGGTCAGAAAAGCCCAAAGCTGCACAGGGACAACATGATAAGCATGTTTTAACATTGTATAGCAATGATCCAGTGTGTTCCTGTCTCTGGTAGGACAATTTATATCCTATGTAAATTTATAAAGTTGATGGCTGAGATTTGACGTATAAAAATCCCCAGAATAATTAGAAGGGAGTTTGGATTATTCTGCTCCAAGCACAGTATCTGATCAGACAGTTTTTGTAGTGCTGTCCTCACACAGGCTTGAGGTACAATGTAAACACTAACCAGAATAAATGAAGAGAGCTACTGAGTTGAATAAAAAGGTCTTCAAATAACACAAAACATTTCTAAGTCAGGGAATCACATTTTACTTAACACTGTGACATCATTACACTAACCTTCATTGACATAAAACCATATTCCACCTCCTTTACTCTTCCCTGACGTCTCCAATACTCTGTCCACTCTGTAAAGTTGAAAGCCAGGCAGCTGTAATGCAGAGTCCAGAATGGATTCATTTAGCCAGGTTTCCGTGAAACACAGTACAGAAAAAAGTGAAAAATCCTTGTGAGTTTCATTGAAAAGTTAACATTTCATCCATCTTATTGGATAGGGAGCAGAGGTTTGCCAGATGAAAACCTCTCTGTCTCAGTCTGACCAGTGCACCAGCTTGCTTCCCCATTTTGTGATGCCTGTGTCTACTTCTGCTGCTGAAAGCTGCTGATCCTCCAGATAGGATCTCCAGAAAATTTCTTAATTGTGAAAAATCCAGTGTCAAATTGCATGAAATGAATTCCTGAATATTTAACTATTCTTCATGAGTATACTTAATTACAGTTGAACACCAAACAGGAAAATAAACAAATAAATAAATATAAATATATATCTATATATATCTATATATATATATATATATATATATAATGTCTTTATATCTATATATATCTATATATATATATATATATATATATATATATATATTATACACACATATAGGTTTACAATTTACAATCACCATTGTAAACTGCATTCAATCGAGAGTGACACTGTTGAAATGCAGTTTTCCAATGAGCAGTTTTGCCAACCCAAATACATCAACTATACCACATCAAATGGGTAGTGTAGTTCATATTATTTAACTTCGGAATTTTGAGTGAAGATAGTGGTTCAGTGAGAAATAGAGAATTAACCCATTTCCTCACTGTAGTCCAGTCTCAGAGTTGGTATATGTAATTTGCAGGGGGTTTGGGAGTGTAGACCCCCACATGGTGGGTGCAGGGGGGCTTGCTCCCCTGCAAAATAGTAAAATACACATGCCATTGACTATGGAATGTGACTGACATCACCTCCTCCTACTATGTTGAATACATTGAATATTTAACTATTCTTCACGAGTATACTTAATTACAGTATATATTTTATATATACACATTATATATGCGTCAACTATGTAATCCCGAAATACTAAATTTCAGTATTTCGAAATTACATAGCTGAAAACCCAACTGCAACACACATTTCCAAAACCCCATAACCAGGAAGTTCAAAATCCTGAACATACTCTACACATACAGCACACACAAACACATACACACAACCCCCCCCCACAATCAAATAAATAATACTACACTACAGATAAGCAGGGGGGCAAGCCCCCATGCACCCCCCTACTTATATATTATAACTCCAAGATCGCACAAACAGACACACAAAGGAAACTCACTCCCACACATTTTACAGTCCCTCACACACACACACACACACACACACACACACACACACACACACACACACACACACACACACACACACACACACACACACACACACACACACACACACACACCACACACATCACAGTCACAACATACACTTAAACACACTAAAGCCCTTAACCAACACACTTACACATACATACTTACCTAAACTTCCATGCATCCATCCACACACCGCAACAGCGGAAGCAGAAATTCAACATCTCTGTGCTTCGGGATTTTAAATTTCATACTTCCGCAGGTTTTGGAATTGTGATTTTTCAGCTATGTAATTTCAAAATACTAAAATTTGGGATTTCAATATTTCAGGAATACATAGTGGACCCATATATATATATATATATATATATATATATATATATATATATATATATATATATATAGGTCCCCTTCAAAACATCTAAAACCCATAACATCTAATTTCATAACATTGAGACCAAAACATCTAAAAACAAAAAACATCTAAAACCCATCATTGAATTTCATAACATCTAACAGTACAAACCACATGAAAATAACATCCCCTCCACATATAACGACATATAATGACACCAAACTACCAAACACATTTTTTACTATGTTTCTGCAGGGGGGCTCAATACACTGGGGTTAGGAAATTAACCTTTTTCCACTGTAGTGCAATCTTGGAGTTGGTATATTTAATTTACGGGAGGGTGTGGGGGCAGAGCCCCCCACATGGGAGGTGCAGGGAGGCTTTCCCCCCTGCAGAAATGTAATAAAAAGTGTGTTTGGTAGTTTGGCATCATTATATATAGAGAGGATGTTATTTTCTTGTGATTTGCAGTGTTAGATGTTATGAAATTCGATGTTATGGGTTTTAGATGTTTTGGGTTTTAGATGTTCTGTTCTCAATGTTGTGAAATTAGATGTTATGGGTTTTAGATGTTTCAAAGTAGACCCATATATACATGCATATAGGTATACAAATATACATACACAGACACAGAGACACAGACACACACACACATACACACACACACACACACACACACACACACACACACACACACACACACACACACACACACACAAACATACATGATTGCATGTGATTTAATTGCTGACTCCCTGTGTCAGCTATCATCAGCAAGCGCCCCGAACCAAACACAGTGCTACTTATATACATACACCACTTCTGAAGTGCAAGTTTGAAGTTTCAAAACTTTGATCTTCTGGTCTTGTCAGTTTGAAGTTCGAAGTTTTGATATGTATAGATATAGATATGTAAAATGCATACACACAAGCGCATACATACAGTTATATATATATATATATATATATATATATATATATATATATATATATATATATATAGATATATAATATATGTGTGTGTGTGTAGATATATATTTATATATAGATATAGATAGACAGATGTGTATGTTTCTGTGTGATATGTACAATGAATACTGACTAATAATTTGTTGAAAGTTAGACACTATAGTCTTCATAATGGAAAAGCATACTCAATAACAGGTTTTAAATAATGGATACATTCTCAACCCTACTACAGATTTGTAAGAAATACTTCAGCAAAGTCCATTCACATATTTATGCAATACTGTGCTGCATTTCCTCAGGAAACACAGTGGAGTGCTTCAGAACTCGAGGCATTTATGAGTCAGAAATGCTTTTATATTAGTTAAAAAAAAATATTAAATTTGGTAGAGGTTGTAAACAATAAATTGTTTCAGCCATGATGCACAAATAAAAGAAAAGTAAGTAACTTGTTTCGCTCCTTTTTTGTCATATCTCTACAACTGAGGAGGAGATAGCATATAATACGTTACAAGCAGAGAAGGCTTAAAACACTTGTACAGAGCAGTCATAAATAGGAAACATATGAAAAGTCTTATATAAATATATGATTTTAAAAGGGAAATAATTCATTAATGCAATAATAATTTTGTAGCCCATCTGATGGTTCATACCTAGAGTACAAAAACATGAAAAAGAGAAATGAGCGTCAGTCTATTATACTGAGGTGCTGCTAAGAAAGGAAATGAATTATACACACAGACACACACACACACACACACACACACACACACACACACACACACACACACACACACATCAGACATACATTAGTAGTGATATCATTAATTATTTTTATCACTGCTTCATGCTATAGTGATACCTAAAGTAGTAAAATATTAATTCATTCACATTACTTAAGAAGCATTAATAACTATTCTCATCAATAACTTTTCCCAGAGTGCAGTCAGTAATAAAAAACAAGTATAAACATTATTTAATATCAGTTTTTGACTAAATGTTTAATTTAATTTCATATCACAATAAATGCACATATGAGTCATTCTTGTCATGTTCCCTCTCGCTCTCATTCTTTCCTCTACCTTTTAATTTACTTTATCTATAGGTCTAGGGATCCCGGGTGCAGCTCAGCCATGTGACCCCCCCAAGTGAAGGACTGTCACCACCTCTGCCTGCCCACCTGGAAATCTCTTGACAGGGTGAAGACAGTGGCTCCACTCCTGAGCAGACCCCTCCACCCCTATGAATACCATAAGCTTTAGAACCTTGTTTTCACAGCTGTTGAATGGGAGGTGGAGGGGCATCTGCCACCAAAACAATGACGTCTCTATTTGTTGCAGTACTCACTGACATGGTTGGCTCCAACCCTTGAGCAACCAGAGGTCTCCACCCCCCATACCATTAGGGTGTCTCTCTCAAAGACCATCAGAAAGGGGGATAGTTAAAGTCCTCCAGACTGGGTGGAGCATGCACATCACACTTACTCCCTCTCCCTTTTCTGTCTGTATACAGTCTGTACTTCTTGTTACCAATCCCAGTGTCAGCCCATCGTAGTGTTAATAAGTTCATAAGTGATTACTGGGCTATTGACCTGAAGGTCTTTATAAGCCTAGCCATGTGTACCAAATATAATACTAGAGAAACCCAATATAAAACATCTGGCCAAAACTCAAGATCTTAGTTGGCAGTGACTGCCCATATCAAGCATAGTCATAGGTGAAATACCTGCTAGGAATTTATGTTTTCCCATCCAGTCATCCAGGCTATGCCTAAACAGGGTCATAGAGGGACTCTGATGTGAATTGTTAGCCTATTCTAGAGGAGTGGTAACCTCTGAAAAACACATCTGTTTCTCTAGCAGGTCCTATTTATGTCACATGTCAGGTTAAGGTCCATGGAGCGGGTCACCTTTGTCCCATTTGACTTGTGAATGTGCAGCATTTCCAATAGGTTTGGATCTGAGATTACTCTGTAGGCCAGGCACAAGTCTCCGCTACGTTGTCTGTATACTACTGAGTATGATGACAATGACTTCAGTCTGTCACTATATGACATGTGCTGGAGACCCTGAATTTTCTTGGTTAGAAATCTCTGAGGTCTCTCAAGTTGCTGCAGGTGCCTGGTAAGGTACATACCAAAGGGAGCACTGTATTCAATTATTGGCCTGATGAGGGTCGAGGACAGGGGAGTTATGACCTCTTTCACTTTTGAGGCAATGCCTTTGGTAATAAGTGTGCGATGTAGAATTCTTTCCTTACCACAGTAGACACATGGAGGACAAAGTTTAAGTTACAGTCAATTTGCCCTCCCATGTCTCTCAATATTGAGCTGTTACTTAGTGTATTATTATTTATATAATAGTCTGCAGGGATACCATTTTTACTAAAGGGGATGTTCAGCAATGAGCTTGAGTCCATGGCTTTGACACCAGTCATTAGTTTGTGTAAGTCCCTCTTGAAGTATATTGACATTGTTTGGGAATTTAATGGCTGCACTTAATTTGCAGTTATCCGCAAACTTAATCAGCCACAGCTCCTCTGTTTTAGCCTGAAATTCTGAGAAGTATATTCCAAAATAGGGGTCCCAGCATTCATTCCTGTGAAAACCCACTGGTGACAGGTCTGCTGGATGAGGTAAAGTCCCCAACTTTGACTGAGTGGAATCTGTCAGTGAGCTAGTTAGCAACTCACCTGATGACATATGGGTTGATATTCAACTGGGAGAGTTTATCAATGATGCCTGATTGTGGGATTGTGTTGAAGGCCTTGGGTAAGTCAAGGTAGGCTGTATGCACACATTTGCCTTTGTCTATGGCTCTGGTGACATTTTCAAAGAAGTCTACCAGATTTAACAGGCATAACCTGCCTTTGACAAAACCAAACTGTTATCAGATCAAGGGTTTGGAGAACACCTATAGCCTTATTTATAAAGTCCATGATGATTTGTTCCTTGGCCTTAAATAAAAAGCTGGTTAAACTTATGGGTCTGCAATTCCCAGGGTCTGTTGCTGTACCCCCTTTATGAAGGGAATGAGGGTTGCTGTTTTTCATTCAGCAGGGACAAAACCAGTACTCAAGCTGTGGTTGAAAAGCGTACCTAATGGAGTTGCTAACTCATGTTTTAGACCATTTAAAATGCAACCTGGAATGCCATCTGGCCCCATAGAGGCTGTATTTTTGGCCTTGAAGAAAGCATTAATGAGTTGCTCTTTAGAGATGCAAGGTGGGGAAGACATAGAGGGAATGCTTAGTGTAATGTTTGGAGAGGACAGGGGAATGAAATTTTCACCAAACCTGCCAGCTAATAGGTCAGGTATTTTTAGAGGCTTGCTGTATGTGAAGCCATCCATAGCTAGTTCATCACACATCTAGGTCCTACCTTTTAGGTTATGGATATAGCTGAACAATGCCTTATGGTTATCCTTAGTTATGGTAGCTAAATTTTTTTTGAAGTGGCCCTTAGAGGATTTTACAAGTTGTCTTATTTGTTAGTTCAAGCAGAGGAGGATGTTCTTCCAGTGCTGGGACCTCTTTTTTTATTCTTAGACAGAAACGTCTTCCTCTTGTTGTATAACTTATTAATGCTAGATGTCCACCAGGGAGGCTTGTCTTTTTCTTGAGGATCTTGTTTTAATCCTATGAGGTATGGCAGTGTCAATACATTTGTAAAAGTGATTGTACAGGGCATTTGTGTATACCTTAGTATAGCTGTCAAAGCCATTTTGGGGAACAGGAGCTTGAAAATTATTTATGGCAACCCTTAAGAAGGTATAATTAGCTTTGGTGAATTTTTTTAGCCTGATTTCACCTAAGAGAGATTCAGATGTTACAGCTACTTCAAATGTGACTGAATTGTGATCAGATTTAACCAGTGAGGATCCTATACTTGTGGTGGTGCAATGGTCACCCATGTTGGTGAGGAACAGATCGAGAATATTTGAGCCCCTTGTGGGGCTGCATACTATTTGTTCCAGGGAACTAGTCATAACAAAGTCTAGGAACCTTTTTGCAAGCGTGTTGGTACTCATATAGGTTTCCCAGTCAGTGGACGGATAGTTAAAATTGCCCATGACTAGAGTGTTTGTTTGTAATTTGATTGACTCTTGTAGGTCTGAATAAGCAGTGTAGATGTCATGGTTAATTGAAGGTGGCCTATAGCTAACAATGACTTGAAGGGGAAGTCTTACTCACAGTTAGTTTAACTCGGAGTAACTCCATGGAGTTTTCCTGTCTAAACATTCTAGAGGTGTATTTATCTTTGATGAAGATAGATACTCCTCTTCTTTCGGATCTCAGACACTCATTTTTTGGTCTGAAAGTGTGGAAAAAATTGTAGCCTTGCAAGGCCAGGGTACTCTCTGCAGCCCCTAACCATGTTTCTGTGACTGCACAAACATCAATGTCCATCAAGGAGAAGATTGCTTCCAGTGAGTGCAGTTTCTGATTTAAACTCCTAGCATTTAGCAGCATAACCTTTAATTTATTTGTGAGTGATATTTTCACATCAGAAATTTTGTTCTTGAGACCTTGTCTGAAAAAGGCACTATTGAAGAGGCAAGTACCTTTGCTAGTAGCCAAAACCCTAGAGGTGACAGGTAAAGACCATCTCTGCCAAAGGAGTGTGGTCTATCTACCATGTCATCACAGGCTGACAGGAATGGGATCCCCTTAGAATGACACCAGAAACTAAGCCAATTGTTAAAGTAAATAATTTTTTTATTTATATTGTGGCATCATCCTAAGTGAGGGTAGCATGCTGCTTAAGGCTAGGGACATACTTTCCTGGGACACATATTCATAGAGCTCAATCATGTATCTCTTCATATAGTCCAGTGAATTACATCTCAAGGCATTCATAGCAGCATGATGATGGAGTCATAATGGTACTTGATGTTGAGAGACTTGAGTGCATGTGTGATCTGACAGATCCTGGCACCCAATAGACAGCTGACCATTACCTTCTCATTGTCATCTGTGTGTCTCACAATGGTGTCACCTATGACTAAAAAATTTGGTTTGGATGTGCTTTGCCTTAGGGGCTAGGAGCTTATTTGGTGAGACACCGGTGCTTGTGTTTTTATATGTATTAAGTGCTGTAGGTGTTGTATTAGTTATAGCATGTTTGTGTCTGGGGGTGTGAAGCCCCCACTTGATTAGAGTTTTGATGTTTGTGTTTTTTGTGTACGGTCCCGTGAATGTTTCTAGAGGAATAAATTTGAGGATGTGGCCATTCGCACTTTAGAGAATTCGCTCTTTAGGGATCGATGATTATATGTTCGAAGAAAAGTCTCTTTGAGCATATAATATAGACCCATTTGAGACTATTTATGTCATTGCTTAGGAGGCTATAGTTTGCTTTGGAGAAATGTTCTATCCTATTTGCTTTTGAGGGGGGAATCTTTATTTCTAACAAGACTGATTTATGATCAGACCTTACCAGGCAGGGCAACACACAGGCGGTAGTGAAGAGACCCTCTATGTTGCTGAGTACTAAGTCTAGGACATTCGAGCCCCTTGCGGGGGTGCAGACTATCTGTTCCAGAGCATTTGCATTAACAGAGTCCAGGAACCTTAGGGCAAGCGTGTTTGTGCTCATATATGACACCCAATCAATGGAAGCATAGCTGAACTCACACATGACCAAGGTGTATCGCTGTATATAGAGTGACTCAAGTAAGTCCAGATAGGGAGAGTGGTTCTCATGATTCATGGTGGGGGACCTATAGTTAAAATGATATGGAAGGGAGCTTTACCTACAGTTAGTTGGGCTTGGAATAGCTCTAGGTAGTCATACTGTTTGACAAGTCCTGATCTGTATTTGTCTTTAATGAAGATGGATACACCTCCTCCTTTGGTCCTTTCACTCTCATTTTGCTCTCTGTGGCCTTGAACCATGTCTCTGTGACTGCACAGACACCAGCATCTTCCAAGGTAAGGAGGGCTTAAAGGGAGTGCAGTTTCCAGTTTAGACTCCTAACATTAAGCAGCATAATCTTGAGTTTGTCTCTAGTGGATATGTTTTATGTCAGGAATTTTATTGTTATGACATTGCCTAAAAAAGGTACTATGAGGGAGGCAAGTACCTTTGCCAGTAACCAAAAGCCAAGGGGCTACAGGTAAAGACCATCTCTGGCAAAGCTCCATGGTCTGTCAACCATATCTTCCCAGGTTGACAGGTACTGGACCCCCCCCCCCCCGGACTGACACCAGAAGCTAAGCCAATTGCTGAAGTCAAACATTTTTTATTTATATTGAGGCATCATCCTGGGTGAAGGTAGAATGCTGCTTAGAGCTAGGGATATACTTGCCTAGGACACATAATCTGAGATCTCAGTCATGCCCCTCTTCATATAGTCCAGTGAAGTACATCTCAAGTCATTCACTTCAACAAGGACTATGACAGAGTCATAATGGTACTTGTTGAGAGACTTGAGTGTGTGCATGATCTGATGGATCCTAACAGGCAGCTGAATGTGACCTTCTACTTGTCCAGTCTGGTGAGGGGGACATGGAGTTGCCTATAACCAAGATATTTGGTTTTGAGGTGTCTGGCCTCAGGGGCATATTGTCTGAGTCACTGTTAAGTGTATTATGTGTAGTGGATTTTGTTGGGTTTGCAGTGTGTGCAGCAGGTTTGTGCTTGGGAGGTCTCTGATGTTTAGGTAGGCTTCTAGCGAGTACCTCTGAGTATGTGGGTTTATGTGTTATGAGATTATTATGTGCAAGATGTGACGTATGTGTGGTGACAATCTGCTTGATATCTGGTTTGTTGTTATGTGAGAGAATTGATTACAATTTCATAGTATAGATACATCTATTTTTTTACTTTAGGAGTAACTGGTTGTCAGTATACTTGAGGCAATTGCTACTTTGCCTCAATGTGCCTGTGTCTCTCAGGCTTGATGCAGAAATTGTGGGAAACGGTCCATTCATTATGGTAGGTATATACTGTAGTAACTAGTGGGTAGTGGGCTAGTTGGACCAGGTTTTTCAGTAAGACTAACAAAAAGTGGCTATTCTATGGAGGGCTAAGGGTAGAAAAATGTGTCAGTGCTTCACAATGCACAACTGAGTTGCTTGCAGGGCAGCAGTGCAATCTCTGAGCTGCTCCAGTAAACTGAGAACAAACCTACACAAACATGATGCTTAAATACAAGTGAAGTTAAATGATTTTAAAAAGTAACTAAATGGTAAGCCCAAGACTGCACCTTATTCCAGCAATCCTCAACTCAGATGGGTCCTTGACTGCACACTTCTGCCACAAGGGTGCAGGGGGCCTTATTAATGTAAGATGGCTGGTTTTAGTGCTCAAATGATAGCAAACAGTCTAGATTCAGTAAGCCTGAATCTAGCCTATGCTATAAAGTAGCTATAACACATGAATCCCTCTTCGGTGAAATCAGGTTAAAAAATTTCACCTACGCTAATTATATCCTTCTAAGGGATGGCATAAATAATTTCCAAACTCCTGTTCCCACAGATGGCAGTCACAACTATACTAAGGTATACACAAATGACCTATACAAACATTTGACACAGCTGTACCTGATAGGATCAAAACAAGATCCTCAAGAAAAAAACAAGCCTTCCTGGTGGACATCTAGCATTAATAAGTTATACTACAAGAGGAAGATGTTGCTGTCTAAGAATAAAAAAGAGAGATCCCAGCACTGGAAGAGCACCCTCCTCTGCTTGAACAAACAAATAAGACAACTTGTAAAACCCTCCAAGGGCAACTTCAAAAAAGAATTTTAACAACCATAAGGAATTGTTCAGCTATATCTGTAATTTAAAAGTTAGCACCTAGACGTGTGCTGAACTAGCTGTGGATGGCATCACACACACTGATCCTCTGAAAATAGCTGACCTATTAACTGTCAGGTTTGGCAAAAAAATCACCCCCTTTCCCCTCCAGTCATTTCACAGACCATTCCCACAACATTTTCCCCACCTTGCATCTCCAAAGAGTACGTCATTAATGCTCTCTCCAAGGCCAAAAACACAAGCTCTATGGGACTGGATGGCATCCCAGGTTGTGTTTTAAATGGCCTAAGACATGTTAGCAACTCCATTAGGTATTCTTTTCAACCACTGACTGAGTACTGTTTTTGTCCCTGTTGAACGGAAAACAACTGTCAACCCTATTATAAAGGGGGTACAGCAACAGACCCTGCGAACTACAGATTCATAAGCTTTACCAGCCTTACCTGTAAGGCCATGGAATGAATCACCATGGACCTTATAAGTGTCTTGTGTACAGAGAGACACAAAGTCATAAAATACCTTGATCTGCAGGCAGAGATGAGAGCAATGTGGAAGAAAGATACCCAGACAGTTCCAGTAGTAGCAGGAGTAACTGGTCTTATAAAAAAGAAGAATTTACAGTCATATTTAGACATGTTACCAGTTCATGTAACAATGTACGAATTGCAGAAGAAGTCATTACTGGCACATTGCGGGTGCTGCGAAGAGGAATTTTGGCTAACACCAAAGAGTGAAACAATACTAATTTCATGAACTTTAATCATACTTTGACTTAGGAATGGGCTCCATTTCCATCATGGTATTAGAGACCCAAAAGACTTGGGGAAATTAAAAATGGAAGAGACCTTATAAATAAGGATATAGGTGATGCCCAAACCCTTGATCCGACACAGTTTGGTTTTGTCAAAAGGAGGTCATGCCTGGTTAACCTAGTGGACTTCTTCAAAAATGTCATCAGAGCCATAGACAAAGGCAAATCTGTGCATACAGCTTGCCTGACTTAGTTAATGCCTTCAACACAATCCCACATTTGAGTATCATTGATAAACTCTCCCAGTTGAATACCAACCCTTATGTGATCAGGTGGGTTGCTTACTGGTTCACCGACAGATCACACTCAGTCAAAGTTGGGGACTTTACCTCAACCAGCAGACCTGTCACCAGTGGGATCCCACAGGGGTTAGTGCTGGGCCCCCTATTCTTTGGAATATACTTCTCAGAAGTTCAGCCCAAAACAGAGGGGCTGTGGCTGACTAGGTTTGTTGATGACTGCAAATTAGGTGCAATCATTGAATCCCCAAACTGTGTCAATATACTTCATGAGGGACTTACACAAACCAGTGATTGGTGCCAAAGCCATGGAATCACACTCAGTGCAAAAAATGCAGTCTCATCCCTTCAGTAAAAACAATATCCCTGGAGACTGTCATATAAATAATAACACCCTAAGTAACAACCCAGTAGTGAGACACTTGGGAACATACGTTGACTGTAGCTTAAACTTTGACCACCATGTGTCTACTGTGGTAAGGAAGGCATTCTACGTCTCACACCTCATTAGCAAAGGCATTACCTCAAGAGCAAAAGAGGTCATAGCACCCCTGTACTTGATCCTCATCAGGCCAATAACTGAGTACAATGCTCCCTTCAGTATGTATCTTACCAGGCACCTACACACTAATTTGAGAGACCTCGGAGATTTTCAACCAAGAAATTTCAGGGTCTCCAGCATATACCATACACTGCCAGACTGAAGTCACTGTCACTGTACTCAGTAGTGTACAGACTACTTAGAGAACTGTAAATAACAAGATGAAGACAGTTATTAGTATGCCTACTACATCACATTATAGAATAACAATCATGCTGTTATTAAAATCCTGTCCTTTCTTATGTTACTTTTTATTAATTAATCCCCCAGATTCTGCAAGCCTTGTATGGTATGCAGGATTAGTGCAGGAGCTCCAGCAGGCAATATGTTTGTCATGCGATCCAGGAGTTGCCTGTAGGGGCGTGCACGAGCACTCCTGCACTAGTCCTGCATGGACTCTGCCCCTGTATGTAAATTACCCCATTTGCAGGAGAAATCCATGCAAATGAGGTGAATTTGTGATCCAGGAAGCTGGAAACCAGCCGTGCAGGACTAGTGTAATCTGCAGAAATGTACTCCGCCAGTAACGGAGTACATTTCTGCAAATTCCAAAGCGGAGCCATGACAGCTCCAAATAAAAGGGTAGATATCATTTAGAAAGCATGCCAATGACCAAGTATAAGGCAATTGGTATGGAAAACAGGTGAAAAACATAAAAAATCAACTTTTATTTTTTTTTAGCCAATCTCGGCTGTTTAAGTGTAGGGCAGTGGTGGGCAAACGGGATTGAGGGGAAAATAAGAAAATAAGCCTAAATTAAGCATTCTAACTAAAATCACTATTCTGCCATTATAGTCAATGGCAGGCAGAAGACAACATGGCCAGTGAGTAGTGGTTGCTAAGGGGGGAGGCTCTGTGTGAGACATGTAACTATGCATTAGCAAGCAATCCTATGGAAATGAGGGGAATGATAGTGAATCCCAGATTTCCCCAGCATGCTAGTCAGCTCCCAACATGTGCAAGAGCAGGAATAGCTTGGTGCAAGCCTAGGAGTTAGCTGACATCATAGGGGTGTGTGTCAGGCATACTGTAAGCAGATTGGAGCCCTGTAGCTCAGGTTTGCTCCTAGCTTAGCATAGCTAGGCAAGGGGGTGTTGTCTGAGTCTGCCTAGCACTCTTTACATTGCCTAAGTGGGTCACCAGGTTTTAAAGAAAAAAAAAAAAGTAAACCAGAAAATAGCAGCTCTGTGCACATTTGAGCACTGTTTGTGCAGCTGGCCCCGGGCTTAAACAAGAAGGCAATGGGAAGGGAAAACAGTAGTAGAAAGAATATCAAGGAGAACTAGCATAGCTGGCAGGTGAAATATATCAGAATCAGCCAATTACACAGGCAGCAGACCAGCCCAGCCCAGAACACAACTATAAACTATGCAGCTGCAGCAGGCATCATACATCAACATGTGCAAGAGGCTGAGGATGGTGAGGGTGTGAATGCTGTCGACCAACCCACAGTGAGGAGATGGAGAAGGGTGTACAGACCCAGGGTAACCTACCAGGGGCTACATGAGCTGGACATAGTGGAGTTCTATAGGGTGGGCAGGGACCTCCTCCAGCAAATTGTTGAGCTGTGCCGGCCACGCCTGACACACAGAACTGACAGAGGGGAACCCATCCTAGTGGATACCAAGGTATGTGTAGGCCTAGGAATACTAGCCACAGGTACCTCCAAAAGCTCAACTGGGGATATCATGGTGATCTCACAGGCATCAGCATCCAGAGTATTCCACTAGTTCCTGGATGCCATGTCAGCACATGCCAGTGAGCATGTATATTTCCTCAACACCCATGAGGTGTTGGCCAGCAATATGTGTCTCTTCCACCAAATAGCAGAATACCCTGAGGTAGTGGGTGTTATAGACTGCATGCACATATGCATCAAAACATCACCTGGTGAGCAAGGTAGGGTCTACATCAACCGCAAGGGCTTCCCCTCCATCAAATGCCAGATCATGTGCGATTCCCAGGGCATTATAATGAATGTGTGTGCTAGCTGCCCTGGAAGCTATCACAATTCCCACATCTGGCATCTGACGCAGCTGTACCAGAGATTTGCCAATGGGGACATCCCTTATGGTCACCTAGTGGGGGATGCTGGTTACGCACTGGAGCTATTGGTGATGACACCCATCAGAAATGCACGCACACACTCGAGCAAGAATGCCATAATGAGGCACACGCACAGACCAGATGTTTAATAGAGCATGTGTTTGGGATGCTCAAGTCATGGTTCCGGTGCCTGGACACATCTGGTGGAGGCTTGCAGTACTCACTAGCTACATGTACTCAAATTGTTATGGTATGTGCCATGCTATACAATATGACCACACAGCCCCCCACCAATGCCAAGGCCTGCACAGGCACACAGTGACTTGGAGGAGGAACAACCTGAGCCTGCCCCAGTAGGCAGATAGAGGCATGCCTAGTATGCTCTGGCCTTGGCAAAGAGGCAATGCATAGCACATACACTGACACAGTAGGGACCCAGGTAATGACACCTCTCTCTGACTCGCACATAGAGTAAAAGGGATGCCAAACATGACACTACCTGTGCTCAACCATGTAAAGGGAGTGTACTATCTGCATCAGACATAGGCAACCCTCCAGCCCCATCCTTAATACTGGCACATCCACAAGGTAAGTCAATCAACCAACCAATTGCCAAATGGAGTAGAATGTGTCGTTACCTGTATCTATGGTATGGATGTGAGCATGCAAAGGAATTGGGTGGCTGAATGCTATGCCAGTAGATAGTAGACACCCATAGTGGCACCATGATATCTGTAACAAATACAAGAGTCACAATAGTAGCCAGTACTACACAGGGTGATAAAACCCACTGCATGAAATATGCTGGCCGTCATGTGTGTCCATATGACTCACACATACCAGTCAGGGAGGTTCACATACCCAACAACAGTCTCAGCTAGCAGGACAGGTGTAGACAAACACAAACAGAGGCTGTGCTATGGCCTCTGAATGATGCATGTGGGTAACATCCCCCCAGGCCTACACAGACAGACTACAGCAGGTCAGGCAGTGGGATGTTAGTCCTGAAGGGTAGGAATTCAGACACTAATATGTAGGTCAACCAAAGCTAAGACCTGTAGTACACTGATATTCCTCTAGTCAGCATGATAGGTTACAATAAAGAATGAAATGGAGTACCTGACATACCAGTACAGTCCTAGCAAATGGGTACAAGTACCAGGTGTGCTTCCCAATCCTGTGTAGAAATGTAGTAATAGTCAGGTGTGCCCCCACAATCCTGTGTAGAAATGTAGAAACAATCAGGTTTGACCCCCCCCCACAATCCTATGTAGAAATGTAGTAACAGTCAGGTGTGCCCCCCCCACTCCTATGTAGACATGTCGAAACAGTCAGGTGTGCCCCTTCCCCCAATCCAGTGTAGTAATGTAGTAACAGTCAGGTGTGCCCCCCCCCCCAATCCTGTGTAGAAATGTAGTAACATGTACGAGTAGGTATAATACCAGTTTAGTACAGATGCCCAGAGGTGGCCAAAGTAGCAGGATAGGTTGTAGCATTTGCACAATATGCAGGTCTGTGTGTGTTAGGTTTGTGTGTTTCATATTGTGTGAGAGTGGTCAGTATGCATGCATGTTGAGGCAAGACCTGGTGGCCATTGCCCACTACTGCTGATGACAGGAAGAAGCCCTCACAACTGCAGTGCCAAAGACAATTCCCACCAGTATAACACTTGCTAGCAGTAAGCCATTGTAAATGTATGGTGGTAATATGTGTCATCATCTGAAAGACTGATATGGCATGGCTGTTGGGCTAGATATACAAGCAGTGCACATATGAAAGTACCCCAGACACACAGTATATATTGTGTCACTGTGAAATGGAAACTTCCTTGGAATTGTACATACAGGTATGCATCAGATTAACTGGTCCTGTAGGAGGGGATACCGGTGATCTCTGCCTGAACACTTGCAGGTCACAAAGGAGGTAAGACTGATGTATTAGGAAACAGCTGATGTACCTGCACATGCCAGCATAACTGGAATGCCCCATGGATATCTGTGTGTCAGATGCAAGTAGTGTCCATAGCACACATGCACCCAGCTCATGCAAACACCACACACAGGTACCTCTCTTGTCATATCCCTGCTGTGGGGAATGGGTACAATATGGTTCCACCTGTATATAGCAATAGCAGAAGAATGCAGCATCCAGTGCAGGTGTCCCATTCAGGTGTGTCCCTAGCTGTAGGTAGCAACCTGCCAGCATCCACACCACCTGATCAAGACTGATAGAGGATATTGGCATGAATACCTATCACACCTACCCTGTCACCACAGGGGAATATACTGAATTGTGCTCTGAGATTGTAGGACTGACAGAATGCAATGGCCTGCTACATCTGGCCTGCAACACCTAATGGTCCACAGGCCTCTGTCAAAGGCCTGTGTCTCACATGTACTGCCAATGCATGTTAGGTCATGGACACCCAAATAACAACATAATACACTCCACATAAGCCATATGCAAGGCCATGTGGACACACCACAGTAACATGTCCACCATGTTCCACTGCATGAACTGTGGACCAACAGTAACACACACCTGTGATGGGGTGATACCCTTAGGGAAAGTATCAGAGAATGTATGCATAATGTATGGAAGAGGTTGGAATAACAGTGGGGGTTGGGAGCATGGACATCATGGAATGTGCAGGGTCCAACACCAAGCTGTGTGCACACCACAATAGGGGTAACGTCCTGACTCGTGGCCCCTGTCTCTGGCTAACCTGTGTGGGAAAGCTGTAGCCCAGTAATCTCTTTGACACGTCCTGTAACTGCATACTGCTGTAACATGATACACTAGTTAAATAAGAGTTCTAATCCCAGACATGGCAACTGTGTGTGTGTGTGTGTGTGTGTGTGTGTGTGTGTGTGTGTGTGTGTGTGTGTGTGTGTGTGTGTGTGTGTGTGTGTGTGTGTCTGTGTAGAGAGCAATGCTTTTTAGGCTAGTCACAATCACTACAATTCAAATGCCCTACTACACCTTTGGGGAAGGAGTACTCCAGTAATCCCTGTGGTGCCTCCTATATGCACTATGGGCTGTAGTGTGATATAGAACTCTGGTAGTGGTTCCATTTCCACACATGGCAGTTGTGTGTGTTTCTATGTCTGTGTAAGGAGCAATGCATTTTAGACTAGTCACTCTCACTACAATTTAAATGCCCAACTTTGGCAATCCTGCTGATGTCAGTCACTGTGAAATGCACCTTTAGGGAAGGAGTACTCCAGTAATCCCTATGGTGCGTCCTATATGCACTATGTGCTGTTGTGTGATATAGAACTTTGGTTGGGGTTCTATTCCCACACATGGCAGTTGTGTGTGTTTCTATGTCTGTGTAGAAAGCAATGCATTTTAGGCTAGTCACACTCACTACAATTCAAATGCCCTACTTTGGCAATCCTGCTGATGTCAGTCACTGTGAAATGCATCTTTAGGGAAGGAATACTCCAATAATCTCCATGGTACATCCTATAACAGCTTCATGCTGTAGTGTGATATAGAACTCTGGTAGGGGTTCTATTCACACACATGGCAGTTGTGGATGTTTTGTGTGTGTTGCTATGCCTATGTAGGGAGCAATGCATTTTAGGCTAGTCACACACATTACAATTCAAATGCCCTACTTTGGCAATCCTGCTGATGTCAGTCACTTTTAAAAGAACCTTTGGGAAAAAAGTACTCCAGTAATCTCCATGGCACATCCTATAACTGTGTAGTGCTGTAATGTAATAAGCTAATTAGGTAGGAATTCTAATCCCTGACATGGCAGGTGTGTGTCTGTGTTGTGTGTGTGTGTGTGTGTCTGTGTTTGTAATTCATATCCTGTGTGGAGGTGGTTGTTAGTGTGTAACAACTGGACTCAATGGGGAGTGGGTTTTGCAAAATTCTTGTATGGTGGCCCTAGTATATATCACATTGTCCACTATACAGGGATAACAGATGTGAAATAACCGATAGGCTGAGGAGTGAATCCATACCCCTACATGTGACATCAAGGCCAGGTGAACAACGATAGCAACCCTAGTATTACCCAGAGAACACTCTCAACCCATGTCTCATACACACACACACTTGCCTAGGCAACAGCCGCTATGTTGGTAGTACCCTGCACATTGCCCACAGATAGTAACCATGGTGTGATTGTAGTGGGCTAGAGAGGGCATAGCACCCTGACCATCAGTCCAATAGGCACGTAGATGCCGACAGTGCACCTTCCCCATGTTCCCCACTGGACATCTGCAACACCTGTGGTGCCATCAAATGTGACCCAGAAAGGACATACCATGCCTGAAAATTATGCCCTGTATGGACAGATGCCACTGACACCAGGGAATACCATTATCATGCTATCAATGTAGGTGGAGGGTAAACCTGCTGTCCATTAACAGTTCCCGCCACATGAGGCCAAGACTGGCACATCTGATGTTAACAATCTGTGTACACAACATTGGCCAGACACCCCAGGTAAAGTTCCAGATGTCAGGTAAAGTTCCAGATGTCACTGTACATGCATGTGGGAGGTGTGCACATCCCAGACACCGTCCATGTCATGGACTAAGGAACACATACATGACAATTAATGCAAGGGATTGGCCACACACAATAGTCACCCAGGTGACTGGATGGTGAATACAATACCCACCTGTGTGGGCAAATCAAGAAACTACACCCCTGAGCCACAGTGCAGACCATTGTCATGTGGCCTGATGCCAAGGTATACCCATCATCTAGACTTGTATAGCCATCTGGCACAGTTGACCACTATACACCCATGAAGCAATGCACCCATGCATGTCAGTACTGGCACCGTGTGTGTGTGTGTGTGTGTGTGTGTGTGTGTGTGTGTGTGTGTGTGTGTGTGTGTGTGTGTGTGTGTGTGTGTGTGTGTGTGTGTGTGTGTGTGTGTGTGTGTGTGTGTGTGTGTGTGTGTGTGTGTGTGTGTATTGTATAATGCGTATGATCACATTCACACTCACTGCAGCCCCCATTGGCATACTGAAGCATGCTGTCTGATATCAGACACCTCCATATACCCATTGTCCATATAACCTCCATATGACCCCTGTGGTGCATGTGATACCTGCACAGTAATGTGTTGTGGCAATCTCACTAGTGATGTGTTGTATTCCTGGCCCTGCCAAGTGTGTCAATGTGTGTGCATCCCTGTGAGAGTGTGGCTGTGTTGATGCTGGCATCTGTTCATGCAGACAGGCACGTGTACTACACCTACCGTATAGCTGCCATATCCCTGTTGCAGATGTCACTCACCATCACATATATGTTTTGTAGGCTTCTCAACATGTAACCTATGTGGTGCATCCAACAAATGCATAGAAATGTGATAGCACTACATAGTCGTCTGGGGTTTGATACCCTGTGCTGGTAGGTGTGTGACACAAACATGCTTAGGTTTTACTGTCCCACCCCTCCCTGACTTTTCATTGCCTCTGTCTGCCTCTCTCAGTTCCTCTCTGTTGGATGTGGAGACCTACACCTGCTTTGCTTAGGCAGCAGCATGTGTATTTTAAGTGATGCTCATGATCAGATGATGGCCTCTGCACTAATTGCAGCCCTCCTCTAGCTGATCGCATGTGGAACAGCTGTGGAAACATTCCAATAGCCAATTTCATGGAAACACACTCCAATATCTAAGAACATCATGTTGGTGTTGGGCCTTTTCATTCACTGTGAGCAGGAACTCGATTTGTTATTTGGCAAACAGCATCTCAGATGGATTGGGGATTTACCTCTAACAACATACACTGTGGAAACTGGGAAACACACAGGAGGGGGATGTGCCTGACCTGACTACAGAATGTAAGTGCTGCTATAATGCATTTGGAGTAATGTTGGTTTAACAGGGTGTGTGTGAATATGGCTGTCCTACATGTTTTAATACCCGCCATGTCAGTGCTATGTTTATGAGGAAACCCTCATCTGTAGGGTCATCTGCAGACTGGGCAGTGTGTGGTGCCTTTTGTTTCATGTGTTATATACAGAACACCTATCTGTGAACTGCAGAAGGTAGTGTGAGGATTGCAGTCTGTAGATGGTGAAAGCTGTAAGAGTTACTGACTTCATATCCCTCATAGGACATATGTTGCAACAAACACTGTTACAACAGTAAATGTATGAGATTATCACAATAGCATGTCAATATTGGCCCTGTGTATGGGCCTCCAGCCTCAACTCTGTCAACCTTTGTACATATGTCATGCAGTAAGAGGTGCATATTTACTGTACACCATAATTAGTGACATCATATCTGATAACAAGCCAGTGAGATATCAGAGTGCTACACATGTTATGTATAGTATGGGGTTATATTTGATAACATAACCTTGGCATTCTGTGGTTGTGTGTACAGTACTGAGGTCTGTGTACTTATGGTGAATGTTGACAGTGTGTGTATAGTTAATATGTACTTTGGTCTGTGTACAGACTGTGGTAGATGTCAATGTTCTTGGCCCCGTTCTATCTGATGTTACATGCTGCTCCACTGTATGTTACCATATCGGCTTAAATGTTTGTAGGGCCATGCACACACATGTCCCACACCACAGCCAGGCATCGGACCACACTGTGTAGGGTTAGTGTGTAAGTGGCACATATGAGGATGGTGTTGAACAGATAGTCCATATACTGTAATATTATGCTAGCTTGCCATATGTGGCTGTGGCTGTGGCTGTGTTCACATTGGTTGTGATTATGCACTTTCATACAGATGTATCGTACTCCGTGCTGTGACATGCCTGTAGAGCCTGCTATATATGCAGGTACATGTGCATTCTCCCATAGGAAATGTTGGCCAGTGTTGAGCCATTCTTTCTGTAGCATGCACAGTGCTTTGTTACTTGCCTAGCTACTTAGTATACTTACCTAGTGCGATATCATGTCCAGATACTTGCCAGATGTACTGCTGCTTGGCCTCCCTTAACAGTCATGTATGTCAGACAGAGACATGGGATGCTGTACAAATGTATGTCAATATCTAGTGAGTAGTATTTGGCCATGGCACCGCTGTACCAGTGGTTATTATGTGTTAGGACATAGTACTTTCCACCAAGTGTAATATATCAACTCCAAGATTGCACTTAGTGTAGTGAAGTGCAATCTTGGAGTTGATATATATAAGTAGCAGGGGGGGCTTACACTTGGTGGAAAGTGCTATTATTTATGTTGTTGAAACTCAATATATGTATGACATGTGTTTTCATTGTTTTGAGTTTCAGTGTTTTAAGTTTTCAAGATTTTGAAGTTTCAGTGTTTTGAGCTTTTAGTGTTATGAAGTGAATCCATAGCTATATATACAGATATATCTGTGTATATATGGATCTACTACTATTCACCAAAAGCACATTTCACTGAAAATCAAATTAGAGTGCACTTTTCACTGAAAGCTCATTTCACCGAAAACACAATTCACAGAAACACATTTCACCGAAAGTTGTAGATGGCCTTTACCCTACTGTAGTGCAACCCTGGAGTTAGTATATATAGTAAGGGGGGTGTGGGGGGCATAGCCCTCCACATATTTTATGTATATTTTATTGTCACACACCCCACACCCCCCCTTCACAAAGGTGAAGCTACAACAGACCCTGGGAACTATCGCCCTATAAGCCTGACTAGCTTTGTCTACAAGGCTATGGAGCACATCATCATGGAACTCATTAACAGAGACACTGGGAACCTCCAAACACTGGACCCTACCCTGTTTGGCTTTGTTAATGACAGAGCATGCCTCCTAATCCTGGTGGACTTCTTTGAGACAGTTACCAAGGCTATAGACGAGGGAAAGGTGGTACACACAGCCTACCTTGAACTTGCTAAGGCCATCAACACCATTCCCTATTCTGGCATTATAGACAAGCTCACCAGCCTGAACATAAACCCCTACGTCACAAGATGGGTTGCCAACTGGCTCATGGACAGAACCCACATGGTGATTGTTGCGTGAGCTAGGTCCGACTCTAAACCGGTTACAAGTGGCGTTCCCCAGGGCTGAGTCCTAGGACACCTTTTGTTCAGCATATACTTCTCAGAGGTACAGGCAAGCACAAGAGGACTATGGCTGACCAAGTTCACAGATGACTGCAAACTAGGGGCTATAATTGAATCTCTGGCTGACACAGACATCCTCCAAAAGGGTCTCATTGAGACGGATACCTGGTGTCAAAATCATGGCCTCAAGCTAAATGCCAAAAAGTGCATAGTCATCCCCTTTGGAAAAAACAAAGTCCCCACAAACTACCACATAGGTGGTAGTCCCCTAAATACGGAAGACATAATAAGGGATCTGGGGACCCAAGTAAATAGTAATCTCACCTTTGATAATCACATTGCCAAAGTGGTTAGAAAATCCTTCTATGTGGCCCACCTAATCACAAAAGGGTTCGCATCCAGATCAAAAGAGGTCATTGTGCCCATCTACTCATCACTCATTAGACTCATCTTAGAGTACAGTGCACCATTTGGGATGTACCTTACAAGATACCTGCAACAGCTGGAAAGACCACAGAAGTACCTCACCAAGAGGATCAATGGCCTCAAACAGATGCCCTATGCAGCTCAACTGAAGAAAATCCAGTTGTATTCAGTTGCATACCACCTACTCAGAGGAGACCTATGCCTGACATACAAGGCCATGTCCAACCCAGAATTGATGGACATGCTCCACCTAAAGAAACCCTTATCCCCTCAAGCCACATGCTCTAGGGATCTAAACCTCACCACAACTATAAATAGGATGTGCTGGAGGGATAGATTCCTGTCCCAAAGACTTCCCATGCTTTGGAACAAGATCCCAATCCACATTAGGCAGAGCTCCTTATTAACACTCTTCAAAAGAAACCTTGACAAGTGGATGGGAAACAGAAAGTTTACCTTGAGGATCACTTCAGTGGTTCTGCTGGACAGAGGCACAGGGAACTAATCTAAGGGGGCAGTGAAAGCCAACACATTCTGGCTAGGCTTATAAATGCCTTCGGGCAGATAGCCTAGTGCCCACCTATGAACCATGTACAATGCATGCTCCTATGTGCTGTCATTACAGTAGTAAGGGGTGTGAGTGTCATGTGTGGGACACAGACATATATGAGGCCTATACAGCACTGTTATCCATGTGAATGTGTTACATGCAAATGTAGTAGCTCAGGGTACATGCTGTCACACTGGCATGTAGTGTATCATGGCAGTACTACTGTTGACAGTGCTAACCCAGACAAGAGCAGAGTGCTAACTGTAGTACTGACAACAAGCACACCTGCAGGCATAGCTGGACACCGAGGCCTCCCTGTTGTATCCCTGGTGTGTGAGCTGTGTCACAGTATATACCCCTTACTGGGTAATGATCCATCATGTGGAATGTTGCTGTAGACTACCGTCTGTACAGCACATGTTAGTTAGGGCTTCCGACATGTAGTTAAGGCATACATATTGTTGTCAGACATCTATCTGTCAACACAATCATGTTACTGCATAGCTACTTGCCAAGCTGATGACTGTCAGTCCCTGTACAGATGTGCATATGGCAGGTATCCAGCCTGGATATGTACAGGCAACCTAAGCTTGATTGACACTGACATGTCTGCCCAGCTGTGTAAACAGTGGCACATATAGGAGATGTCCCCCCTGTATGCACCACGTGCCACAGGTACCTCCACTGCACTATCACAGTCAACCAAACATGCTTGGGTACAGGCCTCCATCACAGACACTAACCATGTGTTGTAATGCAAGTTGCATACATGTCAACTTGATCACCTCAGTGACCATGTGCAGGAGGCACCTGGAGGATTGGCTGATGCATGTCATTCTCACTCAGAGGGTCACCACAGTAGTGTCTGTTGATAGATTGCCCACTGCCTCCCGGCAGGTGGCAGGACACCACTGTACACACAATCCCTGCACAACCCATCTCCCCTTGGACAATAGCTAGGTACACAGCTATGACCACCTGCAGTGATGCACCCCTGTACTGACACATGTGTACGTGTGCATGACTGAGTGTAGCAGTGTCTGGGTGTTAGCATACCTGTACTTGGGAATTCCATGAGGGCCTTCACAACCAACCTACACACCCAGGCCAGCTACATATTTGTTGGAGGTTCCAGAACTACAGACAGAGTGTGAGTAGAGTTGTATGCATTATATAGTACTTGTGTTACAGGGTTTGTGTGTACATACAAGTTTACCTTGGAATGCAGTCTGTCTGCATAGTTCTCAACTGTGGGCCTATCCTCTTGATGGCCAGAGGTGTGCCTATTATGTTTTGTCTGTCCACCACACAGGTCTTGTGTCAGATATTTCACTGGCAGTGTGTGTGTTGAGTGCTATCAGTACATGGCTACATCCATTTCTGTTTCTAACTTCAAATTCCTGACTAAGGGTATGTTGCAGACTATCCTGTAACACCAGTGACTTGCTTAGTGTATGACAACAATTTTCCACATATGGGCCTGTGCTCCAGCCTCTGTCCTACACCTACATACCAGGATTTGCACATATGACATGCTCTCAGGGGGTTTTCTGTAGTGGGCTGTCAGTATGTCATGCTGCCATTCCTGCCATCAGTCCAATGCTGTTGTCTCCCTCACACATACAGTGGGGTTGGGTCCATATATGTGTGGGCTTCACCTACACAGTACATGTGTGCCCTTATGCACTCCAGAGGCCAGTGTATGTAACAGTGGTATATAGCCCTGTATTATTGAGTCTGGGGGGGATGGATGCACCATAACTAACCTAGGCTGTTACAACATGTGCAGGTATCAGGGGTGAGCTGTCTTGAGGTATCTGGATGTACATTACCATACAATCCACCTTGAGTAAATGCAGGCATACTGCCACCTGCCCTACAGACTGTTCTGTTTGTTAGTGTGCTTGTGATGGTGTCAGTTATGCCTTGTTATGTAACAGTTACATCCCACTGTGTCAACTGAGGTCTTTACCACCTAGGGATTGTCTACAGACTGTAGATAGAGGCTGCTGAACTATGTATCTGCATTACTTACTGTTGATTGTTTGGTATCCTGCGGGCCAGTCTGTCTTTACTATTGCACTACTTGAAGGCCTTGGCCTGGACAGCAACATTTGTAAACCTTTTCCAGACTACTGTATTAGTATAATTGTTTCACAGTTGCATTACTCAGTTTATATGGATGTCCGTGTCTAAACAGTTATATGACATGGCATATACAACTGTAATAGTACACAAATAAAGCTTTCCCATTTATGCAAACCTTTGTGTGGTGTTATATCCTTTGATCTCTCTGTGGGTATATGTTGCAGGCAATGATTGTCATTTGTATAGATGGCTCATACAGTGTCCAGTTGGTAAGGTGGTAACTGTAGGCATAGTGGCTGTTTCATATTGTGTGCAACTTCTACAAATGTATCTTATTTTATATATCTCTGCATGTGTATGTGTAGTTTTATATATATATATATATATATATATATATATATATATATATCTGTATCTGCATATATGTGTCCATGTATATGTATGCTAGGGATGTTGATTGCTTCCACATTGTAGATTCCCTATGGGAGCAAGACTGTACTGCACGATATCTCACTGATACCTATCTGCAACAGTTGGTAGTGTATTGCAGGGCAGATGTGTTTGGGTGTGGGGGGACATACCTATTCATACAAGATGTATGTTGTTTGGGGCCTCTCAACCCCAGTAATGGTGCATGTGAACATATATGTTTATGTTAAGCTCCCATTGTTATCTATAGATGTATGTCAAAATATACCTATATAAATATATATATATATATATATATATATATATATATATATGTATGTATGTATATATATATATATATATATATATAGATATATATATATATCTGCTTGCATATATTTAACTTGCTATATATATATATATGTATATATATATATATATATATATATATATATATATATATAGATGTATGCATTTGTATGTATAAAAGTTTGTATATATATATATATATATATATATATATATATATATATATATATATATATATATATATATATATATATATATATATATATATATATATATATATATGTATATATATTATATCTATATCTACGTATATAGATATGTTATATCTATTTAGATATAAATATATATATATATATATATACACAAACACATACATCTATATGTTGAAATACATTCTCTGTACTGTTGAATGACTGGGCTGGATGATATGTTTATAAAAACATCAGGGTTATGTATATCTGACATGGCTTAGTGGTAAATCACTTTTTCTATGGTGTGCAGGGTCCAAGGTTCAAGCCTTGCAAAGGCTGTTTAATTTTGTTGCTGGGAAGAACAAGCGCCATTGTATACAGAGTGATTAAGGCACCTTTGAGCAGCTGTAAGTGGGTTTACATGAGGGTAAGCAATGCTTACCTCTGGTTACATATGCTTACAGAGAGTTAGCTTTAAAATTGCTTAACCTGTGTGCGCATTGCTTACCCCTGAGCAAAAGGGCTTAAACTCGCTTACTAGTGCTTAAATATGCTTACTACTGCTTACTGGTGCTTAAACTTGCTTACTAGTGCTTTATTCATTATAACACTGACACCTCAACTGTGCATTTAATGCAGTACTCCAGTTTACAAATATATGTTTTTAGTGGGTTATGCAACAAAAATATCGGTCATAACATGCTTTGCCATGGAAAATGGAATGTGCTACAGTGGGACTCGAACCAGGAATGCCTGCTCATAAATTGAATGCTGTGCCCACTACACTATTGTTATGCTGCTTCATATGCATATATCTTCCTTGTTATCCTCTTCAACCATTTAAGCTGCATTAACCGTAGCTAAGTGATGGACACACCCGTGCACCTGTGGTTAGTTTTAATCAGATTTTAAAATAAAAAAGAAAAAGGGTTTGTTCATTTAATTGTGTTTGCTATTACTGTTGTACATGTGGAGGAATGTTGCTGAGGATATGCAGACATCTATGAGCAGTCTTGCTCATTTCTTAGGCCTTTCTGCTGTTCTCCATTGCAGGGGTGTGTATAGGTTGATAGGTTCATAGGTTCATAGGTTTATACTAGGCTATCTGCCCTAAGGCATTTATAAGCCTAGCCCAAAGTTTTGTGGCTTACGCCACCCCTTATATGAAAAAATACTGTACCCATTAGTTTGTTGTGCCTCTGTCCAGCAGTGACACAGAGATGATTCCCGGGGTAAACCTACGATCTCCCATCCACAGGTCAAGATTTCTCTTGAACAGAGCCAGCGAGGTGCTCTGCCTCACATGGACCGGGATTTTATTCCACAGCATAGGGAGTCTCTGAGTGATAAATCTATCCCTCCAGCACGTCCTATTTATATCCGTGCTAAGGTTTAAGTCGCTTGCTCTAGTGGTTTTGGTGGATTTGGATTTTGTGAGGTGGAGCATGTCCATTAATTCCGGGTTGGACATGGTCTTGTATGTCAGGCACATGTCACCTCTGAGCAGACGGTATGCGACTGAATAGAGCTGGAGTTTCTTCAATCTGGCAGCATATGACAGATTTTGGAGTCCCTTTATCCTTTTGGTGAGGAACTTTTGGGGTCTCTCCAATTGCTGCAGATGTCGGGTGAGATACATCCCGAATGGGGCATTGTACTCGATCATTGGTCTGATAAGTGAAGAGTACATGGGAACAATGACCTCACTACATCTGGATGTGAATCCCTTCATGATCAGGTGGGCAATGTAGAAGGTCTTTCTAACCACTTTAGCAACGTGAGTGTCAAAAGAAAGGCCACTGTCAACCTGGGTCCCCAGGTCCCTGATAACCTCTTCTGTGCTTAGTGGATTGCCACCTATATGGTAGCTTGGGGTTACCTTGTTTTTCCCGAAGGGTATGACTATACATTTTTTGGTGTTTAACTTCAGGCCATGGCTCTGGCACCAGCTATCTGTTTCCGTGAGTCCCTTCTGTAGGATATCCGTGTCCGATGCACTTTCCACTATGGCACCCAGTTTGCAGTCATCTGCAAACTTTGTCAGCCAAAGTCCTCCCATGTTGGCCTGTACTTCTGAGAAGTAGATACTGAACAATAGGGGGCCAAGGACCGAGCCCTGAGGGACACCACTTGTGACCGGCTTGGAGTCTGACATAGCGCCAGCAACTCTAACCCTGTGGGTTCTGTCCTTAAGCCAGTTTGCAACCCATCTTGTGACATATGGGTTTACATTTAAGCTGGTAAGTTTTTCTACAATACCCGAGTGGGGTATTGTGTTGAAAGCCTTTGCAAGGTCAAGGTAGGCTGTATGGACTGCCTTTCCCTCATCAATGGCCTTGGTGACTGTTTCGAAGAAGTCAACCAAGTTCAAAAGGCATGATCTGCCCTTGACAAAGCCAAACTGGGTCGGGTCCAATGTCTGCAAGTCCCCTATATCTTTGTTTATGAGCTCCATTATGATCCTCTCCATAGCTTTGCAGACTAGACTTGTTAAGCTTATGGGGCGGTAATTACCAGGGTCCGTAGAGGCACCGCCTTTGTGGAGTGGGACCACAGTTGCCGTACGCCACTCCTTGGGCACGTATCCTGTGGTAAGGCTGAGATTAAACAGCTGCCTTATGTGCGGGTTTAATTCCTCATTTAGCTCGTGTAACACACAGCCGGGGACACCATCCAGTCCCATTGATGCTGTGTTTTTAGCTTTAGAGAGAGCAGCTTTCACCTGCTCATTTGAGATGTCTGGGAGGCTACACTCTGCTGGGATAGTTATCTCTCCTTTAGGGGGGGTTGAGGGGGGTGAAGTTTGCACTGAACCTGTCTGCCAGTATGTTGGCAATGTCTGTGGGTTCAGTGATTTTTGTATCATTTTGGACTAATTCTGAGCATATCTGGGAGTTTCCACCCAGGTTCCTAACATAGCTGAAAAAGGCCTTATGATTGTCCTTTGAATCCATGGCAATTTTTCTCTCAAAATTGGCCTTAGTTGATTTTATGAGTGCTCGTATTTTTTTACTAATGATCAGAGGTGACTTCCCTTTTATGGATTTTGTTCTATCATGTAATAGCTTTCTCCTCTTATTGTAAAGTTTGTTAATGGCTGGGGTCCACCAGACTGGACGTTTGCCCTTTGTGGAAAGAGTCTTGGTTTTATTTGGGATTGCCTGATCCATGCAGTCCTGGAGGTGTTCATAGAAGGCATTTGTAAGGCTTCCGCAGCTTGGGTTGTGGTTTCCACTGGCTCAGGGGCCTTGAAGGATACCACACCAGTCTTGAGTAGTGTGAAGTTTGCTTTAGAGAAGTTCTTCACTGTGGTCTTTTTTGTTTGGGGTGGGGGGATGTGGATTTCCAGTGAGATTAGTTTATGATCAGATCTCACCAATGAGGGATATACTTCTGGTGTGGAGCATTTTGTCCCCATGTTTGTGATAATGAGATCTAGTATATTTTCTCCTCTCGTGGGAACAGTGACTAGCTGTTCCATGGCATTTGAATTTATGAACTCCAGGAACCGTTGGGCTAGAAAGTTAGGGCTTGAGTAATGTTCCCAGTCTATATTCGGGTAGTTGACTTCACCCAATATGATGGTGTTTGGAGACACATTTATACCCTCCAGTGTCTTCAGGAAGGCTGTGTGGGATTCCTGAGTTTGAGAGGGTGGCCTGTAGCATGCTACAATTTGTAGAGCAGTTTTGCCTATGGTTAGTTGCACCTGGATGGTTTCTGAAGCTTCGTGTCTTGCCACCAACCTGGAGGTGTGGGTATCCTTTATGAATATGGATACACCCCCTCCTTTTGTGGTGTGGTCTGGGTTTTGGGGCCGGAACGCATAATATGAGGTAAAACCTAATAGTGCCAGGGTGCTCTCAGGAGCCTTGAACCAGGTTTCAGTTACAGCACAGACATTGATGTTCTCCATACTGAGAAGGGTCTCGAGTGTGTGCATTTTGAGATTTAGACTTCTGGCATTGAGCAGCATTACCCTCAGTTTCTTCCCATTTTTGTTTTCTAGGGTGGTAGGTTTAGAATTTGAGCCTTGCCTAAAAAGGCACTATGGGGGTGGCAAGAGCCTTAGCCAATATCCGGAATCCCAGGGGTGACAGGTGCAAGCCATCCCTTGTGAAGCAGCGTGGCTTGTCAAGCATGTCATCCCAGGCAGACAGACACTGGATCCCCTTTGAATGACACCAGACATTAAGCCAATTGTTAAAGCTGATCATCTTGTCTCTATATTGTGGCATCATTCTTGGTGAAGGAAGGATACTGCTCAGGGTCAGGGTCATACCTGCCTGGCTACATAATCAGAGAGCTCCTCTATGTCTCTTTTCATGTAGTCCAGGGAGGTACGTCTCAGGTCATTCACACCAGCATGGACAATGACTGTGTCATATTTGTACTTGCCGTGGAGTGACCTGAGTGCTTGTGTTATGTGGCGGATTCTAGCGCCCGATAGGCAGCTTACTGTGACCCTCTCCTTGTTCAGCCTGGTGAGTGGGACGTCAGTGTGTCTGACTATGGAGTCACCTATGACAAGTATGTTTGGTGTTGTATTTGGCCTTAAGGGCTGTGACTGCTTTGCAAACTGATTTTGTGGTTTATGTGTTGCTTGTGGGGTGTCTTGAGGTAGCAGTTGTTTGGTTGTCTGCTTTGGAGGCCTCTGCTGTTTAGGTAAATTTTTACTCAGAGCCTCCGAGTATGTCTTTGTGTGTTTATGTGTTTGATTCAGTGGTGTGGTAGCATTATGTGAGGCTGGTTTTGTGGTGTGTGTAGTTGCCTTCTCCTCCTGTCTGGTCTTGCCAGTCCTGAGTTGAGAGAGCTCAGCCTCCAGTTTGGCTAAATAGCTGCATCTCTCACAAGTATTTGTGTTATGTGGGAGGAGGAGAGGGTTGTCTGTGTACATGAGGCAGTTATAACATTGCCTCAAGATTCCCAGATTCACCAGCTGGACTGGAGAGGAGATTGACAACTGACCTTTGGACATGCTAGAATAATATTGGGAATTCCTTAATAATTGAAAACAAGGGCCAGTGGGGAGTGAGGGTGTAGTGCTTTTAATTTTTAGTGCTGACTTATATAATTGCTTTAGTGAGCAAGTGCCAGGTAACTTGAGTGCAATGTGTTACAAGTAACTAAATGCAAAAACGACAAACAGTAACTTTCTTTCAAGTGAAACAAGGAAATAAGTACAGTAAGCAATGCAGATATCACTAGTGATCTACAGAAGCGCTGAGAAGCCGCGTATTAGGTGGAATTAGCATTCCAGGGAAATAACAAGCAAACAAACAACAAGCATATAAACAAAGCTAGATTCAGCAGGCCTGGATCTAGTCTATGCTACAGAAAACAAGGTGTACCAATTTCAGTAAGATACAGTTCAAATATTCAGGCACTATAAACCTTTAAGCAGAAATTCCCAGATCAGAAGGGCAGAGTCCAGCCTCTTCTCCCACAAGAGTGCAGACCATGAACCTTCTTAATGTAAAATAACTGGCCTGAAGCCCAAGTGCTTAAACCAGAACTAATACACTTGGACACTGGGCTCTCAATCAGCAGTTCCCAACTTAGAAGGATGAAAGCTACCTGTCCTGCCACCACAGTGCTTGCCACAAACCTTCCTAATGTAAAACAACTGGTCTGAAGCCCAAGTGCTTAATCCAAAAGACTTAGAATGATAGCTACACTTTAATCAAGTTACAACCAAGCAGTGATAAATACAATTGAATACTTTAGAGAATGTCTGGATTAGTGCTCAAGTTACACAAACAAAGCTAGATCCAGCAGGCCCGAATCCAGTCTATGCCACAGCAAACAAGGCGCACCAACTTCAGTAAGAAGCAGTTCAGATATGCATGCACTATAAGCCTTTAACCAGAAATTCCCAGCTCAGAAGGGCAGAGTCCAGCCTCTCATCCCACAAGAGTGCAGACCACAAACCCTCTTAATGTAAAATAACTGTCCTGAAAGCCCAAGTGCTTAAACCAGAATTAATACACTTTTAGAATAACAGACACTGAGCCCTCAATCAGCAGTTCCCAACCTAGAAGGATGTAAGCTACGTGTTCTGCCACAACAGGGCAGACCACAAAGAGTTCTGCTCTCAGACACACCCCTGCATTCTTACTCTCTCCATGTAAGATTAGGAGCTCAGGCAGCACACCTCATCAATATGCATGGTGCACTGCCATCCTACTCCTAAATGGCCGCTTCTGTGCAGGACTAAGCTAGTCCTGCATGGAAGATTAGTAAATCTGGGGAAATAAGTCACATAGCTAAGGAAGCCAACTCCAAAAAAATGCCAGAATGCCATAGAGTACTATGGGTGTTAAACTGGTTTGCAAAAAAGATGCTATAGGCATGAATGAATTAATTTAATGATTGTAAAGATGCTGTAGGCATGAATTAATTAATTTAATGACTGTTTTCTTGTCATAGCTAACCATATAGGCAGTTATTATATATTGCTTCCCTAACGTCCTCCTGGCTACCTAGACTAAGAGTGTCACACTTCAGTAGGGTGTGAATATATAGTAACATCTATTACCATTAGTGCTAATGGCCACAGTACCCTCAGAAATAACATATTCTTTGTAAGTAATTAAATAAGCATGGGGCAGATACACCACTATTTAAGGAAACCAAAGCTAGTCATAGGCATGACAGATGCCTCCTAAGAGCTTTGCACTACATTAAGTTGCACAGTTCAACAAAAGGCTCAAAATATGAAGGTCAAGTTTTAATCCTAGTGACAGCATCATTCAGTGGGTTGTGGTAAACCATGTGCCACAATGACTAGAGCTGTGATTGTAAGTGCTATCTATGGCACCATCCAGGACTCCCCCTCCTTCTTCACCACAATCTTCAGAGTCCTGCATGACTTTAATATGGACTACTTATCCATAATCCTGGGTAAAGCTTCACAGTAGTTTAGGGCTCAATATTAGACAGATCTTTCCCATTAACTGAAGGCATGTGAATGTCCAGTGTCATTGCTGCTCATTTAGGATAATTAACTTACTGAGGTATGGTCACTTCATATCCATTCAGCAGCTTGGGTTCACATTTTATGCTCTATTTCTAACTTTTCCCTGGAGGATAGACTACAGCTTGCTATCTAAATGCCATGTTGATGCTGTCAGGTCTATGTGAATAATTGTTTCTCACTTTACAGACCATGAGATAGCTGGGTGTAAGTTGATCTGCCAGGCCCAAACTCAAGCAAAACATGGACTAGTACTTAAAAATAAGTGATCAGGAATACCATTACTGCTTGGTCCATGGATGGAAAGCTTTACTAGCTCCAACAAGAAAAGACCCAAAGACAATATGTAGTGGCCATTAATATCAACACAGATAGATAAGTATATGTATAAATGTGATGACAGCAAGACAACCTGCAGGAGAAGAGACACGGTATTGTTATGTACCTCCAGTAGACCAGGTTTAGGAGCAGATCCAGTACACCAGAAAAGTTGGTCAGAGGAATAAGATGAAGCTACCTAAAGCCAGCTGTACTACATGACTGTGGTCTACAAATTCACTTTATAGTTGCAACAGCTGCCTTTTTTCTCCAATGTCTTGCCAAAGTGATGATGAAGGTAGCATATATGCAGCTTCTTACTCTACTAAATGATAATCACCATCTAAGAGGGCATGTCTCACATGGATGATGTATCCCCTACAACCTCTACCCAGTGTCTGGACACAGTCAGTATGTAAACACATACACATGACACAGAACCATCTGAGACTGGACATGTTGAGTATAATGCAGTTAATAAAGGTAGTGTGGTTACCTCAGGTACAAGGGCTGCTGGAATGCCTAGTATATCTTTTTTACAAGACATGGAGATGAAATTGTATTTTTTTTTAGTCTAATGGAATATTCTGCTGCCCACTGTCTTCTTTATGAAAATAGGCCTATGTTTCACTTCCTTCATACCAAAAAGGTTTAAATGTTCCTCTCATGCCAGTTTAAAGTGCAAAGTTGCTTCAGTTATGTGGTTGATGGAACATGATGCATGGTGGTAAAGTTTCCCTGGTCTGCCAAAATAAATAAAATTTTATTACATTTGTATCAGGTGCAACATATCTATTGTCTAATGGTCAGCTTAGTAACAGAAAATCAAAGAGTAGGAAAACTAAGGGAAAGTGAATATACAGTCAAAAATTTAAATGAGTGTAGTATTTCATGGTACAATGGAGTGTGGAGTAGTGGTTCAATATGTGTTGTGAAGTCTGGAGGAAGGTGTGGTAAGGTGGAAGGTAGAGAGATCTAATTGGATGCAGTTAACAGGAAGAGGAGGACTAGAAGGGGAGGTGAAAAGTTTGGTCAAAGTATAAAAGTAGAGTAAATGGGGTGTGAGGGAATTGGGGGTAGGGTAGGGGAGTGGAGTGAGCCCAAGCATAGTGAGGGTAAATGGAGTGGGCTGAAATCATGTAAGGCCGACCAAGCAGCATCACAAAAGAAAAAAAAACTGTCAGTGGAAGTAAAATACTTCAGGTCAGTGCCAGTGTTACAAGATTAGATAAGAAACCAGACACAATTATGCTTGGAAATAATTAAGACTGAATATTACGGTTTTATATTATAATCCTTATGCTACTGGTATAAACTGGTTGCCTTGATCTATCAGAATAGCAGGTTAAATATAAGATATATGGGACATAAAACAGTTAAGAAATACCAATAGCTGGAGATGGGGGGTCTAGTTTTTGTGACCCAGTTAGTGTGCATGCAACTACTCTATCTCCCTTAAGTACATCAGTTAATTCAAACTCAAAAACTTCAGATTAGGTTCATAGGTTCATAGGCTATTGGCCCAGAGGCCCTTATAAGCCTAGCCAAAAAATTCGCCCAGGTTCCCAAAAAGTCAGCACCTGTTTTCCCTGTCCAACAGGTGGAATCCCAGGGGTGTATTTTCTGTTTCCTATCCTGTCATCCAGGTTCCTGTTAAAGAGGGCGGTGAGGTACTCTGCTTGACATGGAGAAGGAGTCTATTACACAGATGGAGGAGTCTTTGAGACACAACCAGGTCGAGGCCTTATATGCGGGTTGCGTGAGTGGAGCCAGACTTACGGATATGCAGCAACTCCATCAAGACTGGGTCTGAGATGGCCTTGTATGCCAGACACAGGTAATCTCTGAACAGTCTGTATGAGACTGAGTAGAGGGACAGGGCTTTAAGCCTATCTGTATAGGATAGGTGTTTGAGACACTGGATTTTCCTGGTCAGGAATCTCTGGTCTCTCCAGCTGCTGCATGTGCTTGGCAAGGTACATGCAAAAGAGGCATTGTACTCAATAGTGGGTCTGATAAGGGAGGAGTACAGGGATATTATGACCTCCTTGTTCCTGGGTGAAATACCCTTACGTATGAGGTGGGCCATGTAGAAAGCCTTCTGTACAATGGAGGCAACGTGGTGGTCAAAAGTCAGTTTGCTATCAACCTGATTGCCCAAGTCCCACATGACTGACTGTGTGCTTAGCAGATTGTTATTAATGTGATAATTAGTGGGGGGCTCCATTTTACCCAAAGGGGTTAATGATGCATTTCTTGATATTCAGTTTGAGGCCATGCTTCTCATACCAGTCAATAGTTTGGGTACAACCCTCTTGCAGGATGTTCACATCACTATGGGAATTTACAACAGCACCCAGCTTGCAGTCATCTGCAATCTTGGTCAGCTACAGACCACTGGTTTTGCCTTGTACTTCAGAAAAGTATATCCCAAACAGTAGAGGCCCCGAGATCATTCCTTGGGGTATGCCACTCATTTTGGGTCTACTACTAGAGGTGGCTTCACCTATTTTGACTAAGTGAGTTCTATCAGTGAGCCAGTTAGCTACCCATCTGGTAACATATGGGTTGCTGCCTAGCTAGGAGAGTTTGTCTATTATGCCTGAGTGGTGAATAGTGTCAAATACTTTGGTTAGGTCAAGGTAGGTAGTGTGCACTGTCTTCTCCTCGTCCATGGTTTTGGTGACTGTTTCAAAGAAGTCAAGAAAGTTTAACAGGCATGATCTCCATTTGACAAAAGCAGACTGTGTGGGTCAAGCATTTGGAGATTACCAATATCCTCTTTTATAAGGTGCATGATAATGTGTTCCATGGCCTTACAGATCAGGCTAGTTATGCTGATGGGCCTATAATTGCCTGGGTTGGTGGACACTCCACCTTTCTATAGAGGGATGACAGTGGCTGTTCTCAATTCAGCTGGGATAAAGCTGGTGCTCAGGCTTTGGTTGAATAGGGTGCCTAATGGTGCTGAGAGCTCATGGCTGAGTTCATGTAGGATGCAGCCTGGGATGTTGTCATGTCCTATGGAGCCTGTATTTTTTGCCTTTGAGAGGGCATTAAAGACCTGCTCCCTGGTGATGAGGGAAGAGGAGCAGGTGTTGGTGATGTCCTTCTTTACTTACTGTGGGGACAGGGGGGTGAAGTTTTCACTGAACCTGTCTGCCAACAGGCTGGCTCTATATATATATATATATATATATATATATATATATATATATATATATATATATATATATATATATATATATATATATATATATATATATGGTGTTTGTGTATGTGGTGTTCTTGACCACTAGTTCACAGCAGATTTGGGTGTTACCTCTAAGATTGTGGATGTATATGAAGAAGGCCTTGTAATTGTTCTTAGTGAATGTGGCCAATTTGGACTCAAAGTTAGGCTTAGAGGATTTCACCAGTGACCTTATTTGCTTGCTCAGTCAAAGGAGTGATTGCTTCCAACTTGGCACCTGCTCCTTCTTGGTCCTGGACAGGAATATTTTTCTTTTATTGTAGAGTTTGTTTATTGCTGCTGTCCACCAGTCAGGTTTAATCTTCCTTAAGGAAGATGACTTGGTCCTGTCAGGTATTGCTGAGGCCATGCAGCTATGTAGGTACTCATATAGTTTTTTGGTTTAGGCTTGGACATTAGTACTACTTCCAACTGAAGGGATCGTGGCTGTAAAGCTACCTATACCTGGTCTCAGGAGGTTGTAGTCAGCTTTGAAAAAATTTTTGTTTGACGCTGGTGGGGGGGGGGGGGCAGGGGCAATGTTTGACCTTACAAAGGAGGATGTCACTGTAGGGGTGCTACAGTGGCTACTCATGTTGATTAGTACTAGATCAAGGATATTTTCTCCTCTTGTGGGGGAGTCAAACAGCTGATCCAATGCATTGGCATTGATGAATTCAAGAAATCTTTGGACATTCGTGTTTGGGCTAGAACAGGTCTTCCACTCTATGGTTCGGTAGTTAAAGTCACCCAGGATCAGGTTAGAGGATTGAATCTTGATGGATTCATGTAAGTCCAGATAGGTGGAGTCGGTGTCCTTAGTCATGGTTGGGTGTCTGTATATAGCTATGATTTGAATAGGTTATTTGTCAAAACTGCACTTGGAGTGTCACCTGTGTGTCGTAATGTTTGACCAGCCTGGGTCATACCTCTCAACCTCTCAGTGCAAGAAATCTGGACAAAGTCAGAAAAAATTTGGGACAAAGGCCCAAAAATAGGGACAGAATTTAAATATTGCTCCTATAAATTTAGAAAGATGCTAGAAGAACAGGTTTTGCATTATTATGTATTTTCTGAAGGATATAAAGTCTCAAACTATGTCATTATCTAGTATTATGTAGTGATTTCAATCTTGAACGATTTGCCAGAAAACAACAAATTTTATGAGGAACAGACAAAAAATATGAGGCAAAAATCTGGACATTCTGCTAAAATCTGTATAGTTGAGGGGTATGAGGTGTGTATGTCTTTGATAAATATTGAAAGTCTACCTCCTTTGGCTTTATAGCCCTCCTTTTGGGGTCTGAATGTATAGTAGGATGAGTAACCCGGTAAAGCTGGGGTGCTCTCCGCAGATTTGAACCAGGTTTCAGTGACTACACAAATGTCAGCATCTTCCAGGATGAGGAATGCTTGCAGTGACTGCAGTTTCATTTTAAGACTCCTAGCATTTAGCAGCATGACAGTTAAATTTTGTTTAGAAGAATTTTTTACGTTGGTAATTTTGTCCTCATGACTTTTCCTAAAAAAAGCATTATGAGGGAGGTGAGAGCCTTTGCCAGATGCCTGACACCCAGGGGGGGGCCAGATAAAGGCCATCTCTGGCAAAGCATTGTGGTCTGCCAATCATGTCCTCCCAGTACTGGATCCTTTTGGAATGACACCAAAAACTAAGCCAATTGTTAAAGTCAATAATTTTCTGTTTGTACTGAGGCATCATTCTGGGTGATGGTAGAATGCTGTTTAAGGCTAGGGACATACCTGTCTGGGACACACATTCAGCATGCTCAATCATGTCTCTCTTCATATAGTCCAGAGATGTATGCCTTAAGTCATTCACACTAACATAAACTTTGACAGAGTCATAACAGTTTCTGTTGTTGAGATACCTGAGTGCGTGAATGAAATGGTAGATTTTAGCACCTGACAAGCAACTTACTGTGACTTTCTCCTTGTCTAGCCTGGTGATGGGCACATCTGTGTATCTCATGATAGTGTCTCCTATGACTACTATGTTGGGTTTATGGTTGGGCCTTAGAGGCTGTGAGACACAGGTGTGTGTACTATCTGTGGTGCTTGGTGCTGTGGGTTGGGATGTGAGTGGTAATTTTTGCCTCAGAGGTCTCTTTTGTTTAGGTATGTTTTTGTTGACAACCTCTGTATATGTGGCGATGTGTTGTACAGGTGTGGGTGGTGGTAGAGGTGTGGTGTTTGTAGTATTTGTGTAGGCAACCTTCTCAGTGCCAGATGTACTGACTTGTGATTGAGAGAGCAAGGATTCCAGGTTCTTAATGTAATTGAATCTCTCACATATTGTGTTCCTAGGTGGTAGTAGTAGAGGGCTGTCCATGTACATGAGGCAGTTGCTACACTGTCTCAGGATGCCCATATCAACCAGACTAGCAAGAGAAACCATAGAAAATTGTCCCTCTGTTGTTGTCAGAATCTGTGGAAGAGAGGTCAGGGATAGCAGAGTGCGTGCTATCTGAGCAGAGTACCTATAGGTGTGAATATGGCTGGATAAAATCCATACAGTAGCTGCAAGGGAGTGTGACATACATTGAGCAGAACAGGAGAGTAAAGCCAAAACATGGGGCATGCTTCTGCTGAAAGATTAACTTTCAGAAGTGGCTGATCCCAGGAGGGGGGTGAACAACATTCTCATTAGCAGAGTAAAGGATAAATTGAGCAGAACAGGAGTAAAGACAAAACTAGGGACACTCTTCTGAAGAAAGGTTAACTTTCAGAGGCAGCTAATCCCAGTGTGTGTGTGTGTGGGGGTGTACAACACATTCATTAGCAGAGTAAAGGGTAAGTGGTGAGCACACTAATCCCTGGATGCCAAGCAGCAGCAACTAAGCCTAACAGCAAAAGGTTAAAATACAATTACCATTTACTGGTAAATGGCATGTTTTGCATATAAATTGAATGATATAGAAAGTAGATCTCTCCAGCACAAATGAGTACCTTCTGGGGTGCCAAAAGGTGAAGACAAAAAGCTTTCTGCCGTGGAAGACTCTGTGCATAATCTACTGGTCTCTCAGCTAAAGATCAGATGGAATGAAGTCTGAGAAATGCATAGATCTTTAGTGGTTAGCATAATATTAGATATTACTCCTACCAGACTGATTATTAAAATGTGAAGCTGTATTAACAGGCAATGGGTTTTACAGTGAGCACGGAAATGTGGAGTATGCCTTTAAATGGTGGCATAATGCAACTTGCCCTCATGAATAATAGCACAATTTCTGAATGTATTAGACAGAACTATGGCCTATAAGTGACTTGTATAAAAAGCTATAGCTAAACAGCAGGGATTCTGGAAGTGAGTTTCTATCTTTTGTCATTGCTGAATCTGATGAGAAGGCCTGAAAGGGTCTGTAGCAGTGACTGGTTATGAAAACAGCCTGTTTGCTAGAGGGGCTGCATGGAACTTTATGGTGGAGACAACCTTAAAGTAATGTTGCTTTTGCTTGCTGAAAGCCGTATATGATGCAATTTTGTCATTTTTGTACATTTATGCAATAAACTTGCATTTTTATATACATCCTACCTTCAGTGTCTTTGACAGACTTACACTGGTGGTGTGTGTGTGAGCAATTTGACCAAGAACCTGCTATCTATATTGTTCCATACTATGCCTCTGCTCCAGGTTGCATAGCTAAAGACACATTGTTGAAAACCAAATTGCTTCTAAGGTTAAAGTTGCAGAATGAAATGTGTTATTATCTATGAAATAAAAAAGCAACAAGTAACAGATAAATACTTCAAATGTGGCGTTGCTAATAGCAGAAATGTAAAAAAACTAATATGCATGTTACATATAATGCTATTTCTATGGAATGTGGTAAAGAGTACAGCTAGAATAGTTGAGTTAGCACTATCTTAACCAAGCTAGTGAAATGCATTATATTTTAGAAAGGAAACTCTAGTAACATGATTATCCGTGTCAGGGGTTCCCAATATATATTCATATAATAACAAACAAAAACTGGAGTCAGTATGTAAGCATAGTGGTAGAAAAGAATTTCTCCCTCAGGCATGCAAAAATTCAAACAGTTCTATGAAAACTTTACATCCAGTGGCTATAACCCCTGACTTTACTCCTGGAGGCCTATTAGGAAATATTTTCTCAATATGAAAGCATTGTGGAAAATATGGGCAGAAGATGAATTCATATTTCTTACCATAATAGCTTTTCTTCATATCATGAGTTAACCTATGATTCCTGCAGTGCAGAAGTTTTAAATGTACTGAAGTGAGTTCAAAATACTCTACTGAAAAGACTTAGTAATATGTTATTTCAGGCTGTAGCAGGGAAGCTGAAACAATGCCATAGAAATAAAAATGATGGAATGTATTAAAAAGTCATAATAAAATTGACTTCTAATCTGGCTTTCTAGCATAAATTTGACTTTGGGTGTAAATCTCTAGTAGAATTTCATAAAAGTGTCCCAAGGAAGCCTGTGATGAACAAGCAAAAATGCTACTATATAAACAGAACACAACAACAGGCTCTGATAAATGATAAGGGAGGTTGTTGTATTGTTCTTCTGGCTGTTTAAAAGTATTTTACCTAGCGAATAAGTCTGAATATCAATAAACAGGGTCCCATAAAACTTTGCTAGAAAGGACCACATCAAGTGTGAGCTCCATAAAAGAGAGTTTATATCTTCATTGTATTAAAAATTATGATGAAAGTTTTCAACTCAGAAAAATATAAACAAGATAAAATTACCTGAAACTAGCACCTGGCTGCAGGGCTGAAGGGGAAGTAACATAGTGATGTTTGTTGACCACAAAAAGTGTCAGTAAACCATTTTGTAAAATCCAGTTGGTTAGCCAAGCATGTAAAATTGATTGATTTTGAGTTTATACATAAAAAAGGACTTGCAACAACAAATCCACAGGTGGTGTGACCAATAAGGCTCAGAGTCCCAATACAAAACACATTTATTCAACGAGTATAAAAAGATAGTTAAGCACTTTCATCAAAACTGAGTTAATCAGAACCATGAATTAAAAAGACCAAACACTTAAATATATAAAAGGCAAGGTCATATGATAACATAAAAATAATTTTTAAAAGGGATATTATCCCACTTTATACACACATGGCTTCTCTCTTAAGCACATGCATAATAAAGGTACTATCATTTATCCCTGGCTCAGATGTTGCATTTAGCCTCAATTGCCATTTGAGCTCACTCTCCTCAATTTTATTTCCCCAGTAACCTCCATTCACATCCTTCATAATTCTTTCTAAAATACCAAATTTAAAATTAAAATTATGATTAAGAATGGTGACAATAATAATGCACTATTTAGACATAGTAATGGACCTTGTCAAGGAAAAAAAATCATTACCTGCCCCCTGTTTAAATTATCACTGCTGCTGAGGAATATTGGCATTTGCTGTGTACAGGAATTGTTTACAATTGCGTGGCACTGAAATATGTTTTAGGGTGAATCTACATGCAGACTATTGTTTTTATTTAAGCTTTTGCAATTATGCTTAGGTTGAACTAGATGTAGACTGTTATTTTTTACGCTTTTGCAATTTAAGTCCTCTGTATTGATCGGGCTGCCCCATATGCATGCTGCCATACTCGCAAGCACATATACTCTGCCTTGCTTGCCTATAACCTGAGTCAGGAGGCGGGTGTGTGTTTCATAGTGTATGGCACACAAAATGTTAGCCCTTCCACACTAGCTAACCTCTAAAGTGTATCTCCTAACATTGTCTATAGTTCCAGCCGCACTCAGTGAGTGTACACTAAATGCACAGACAAACAAGCTGCTCTAGAGTGTTTTTTGTCTCTCTGACAAAGTAAAGACACATTTCCCCACATAGGGCTTTACAAATGCTTAATAAATACATATGTGCACTGTTGCCTTAGTCCGTTGTATGTATGTTCCAAAGTACAACATGGATTGTGATATCCCTGCACCCTAGCTCTATCTCTAACAGTCCGAAGAATGCCCTCCTCACCAGTGCCTTCTAATTTAACCCAGACCTACCCCTACAAATTCCACAAGTAGTGTACAACAGTTATACTTGATATAAGTTGTCTAGTTGCCATCTTATAGCAAGGTAACCTCTATATTGTATATTAATGTAATTAGGGTACTATAGCACATTTGTGTGACTGTTTAGAGCTATCTCAAGTAAAACATGGCCATAAGTGCCATCTAGTGGTTAAATCTCAACAACTACCACTTCCAGTCTGTTTCCTTAGATATTAATTGCAGATCGCTAGTATCTGTTGTAGGTCAGAAATGAAATCATGTGAGTAGATTTTACTGTCCTTGGTCTGTCTGTGGTTTTCTAGCTGTTCTTAACTGCACATGTTATTCCTTGCTCACATACCCCTCTTTTGTTTTGTTTTTAACCATAGAGCATGTTGTTTTTAAGCCGGGCCTCTTGCCCTACTCCCCACACATACTGTGAGCCAGGGGGAACTCTCCCAAGCAAGAACCAAGGGTCCAGAACATTGTCAGGCTCCCAGGAGAAACACCAGCAGTAAAAAAGAAAAACTAAAAAGAAAACACCAGCAGGGTTAATATCGCACTATTAATTGTAAAGCACACCATCAGGTCTGGCAGAGGGAAAGTGTTTCCATAATTGGGAACCCATTCATCCCTGACCCAATAATGACCTGCATTAGCCATCTGAGTAATTTTCTCTATTAGATTCCACCTCTACCCTCCCCATTATTGAGCAGTGACTAAACTTCCTACCCCAGTGTACAAGACTGGGTCAAAGCTATGCTTCCTTACTAAAAGCTCCTCTTGTCCTGTTATTACCTGCTCTCAAACTCTGTAGACCAACAAACAGATTGCTTCTCGTGGTCACTTACCTGCACTGCTTGGGGCAACCCTGCTCTGTTCGCCCTTGCTAATGCTCAGGATCACTCTGCTGCCCTATCCTACCCCCATTCCCACCCACCCTACTACTCGCTAATGTATTCATACACCATATCACCTGACCCTTAGCCACAACCACTTCTACACCAGTCTCACTTCAGGCAAAGCCACACCCAGCACCCCACAATACATAACACAATACATCACTAATTAACCACTCCATCCCCCTACCCACACATACTACAATCTACAAACACTCCAGAACAGCTCTGCTAGTTCCTCTATCCACACCACTATCTAGAACAACTTCCTTTCTCAATACTAATTCACAACCAACTATGCCTCATACTCCTCACCCCAAATATCTCATTACCCTCCCCACTCTTAGCTTCCTCAATGACTCTCCTCATCCTAGCTTCTCTAAGTACATAATACCACTTTCTGCTAAACAAAAAAGTTACCACAAATCTCCAACCCTTCCCTTTACCAATACTAGCCCACACACACAATTAATAACATCCCTACCCACCCTTAGCCAATCCTTCCTTTCTTCAAGTCTCCTTACCTATCATGACTCTAAAACCAAAAAACAACCAAGTCTTAGGTTCCACTCCCTAATCACACTATACCTTAAAACCCTAACCAGCATAGCTGCCCATCGACTACTGGGAGGTGATATTTACCTCAACCCCAGCCCAGCACAAATCTCACACTACACAAGCAACTCTCACCCCCTATTTGAACACAATCCTACTAACTTATTAATCGTTAACTTGAAAATCCGCAGCATTATGAACAAAATAGAAGAACTGCACTTCAGTATCTCTTTATATAACCCCAACATTATGGTCATAACAGAGACATGGCTTAAGCCTCATATCAAAGATAACTCCATCACCACACCCAGATATAATATCCTAAGGGCAAACAAAACACACAAAAGAGGTGGTGGGATGGCCCTACTTTACAAAGTAAACTTAAAACTCCACTGTCTACAAAATGAAAGCCCAAACTTGAGTAATGCAAAAACATTATTTATTAAATTCCTTATAAATCAGCACAAGTAACTAAACCTACTTGGGGTTCACCTACCCCCAGGAGATCACCTATCCACCCTAGAGTCAATACTTTGCTGGGCCTCCCACTCCCTCCCCCAAGAAACACTAATTCTAGGCTATGTTAACATCAAATGGAACACAATCCAGTCTCCAGCACCCACCAATCATATCAAACTATATAACTTCACCCAACTCATACAATCACCCAAAAGAATCGACAAATCCACAAAAAGAGAATCCATATTAGACTGGATCCTCACCAACCAACCCAACTTCATCCATCAGTGTGGAACACTACCCAACTCTTTCAGTGACCACAATCCCACCTTTATCCTTAGACATAAACTTAAACCTAATAACTCTCCCATCTTGCTACAAACCTGTTCCCAGAAAAATTTCCCCACAACTCAATTCATGGAAGCCCTAAAATACTGCAACTGGTCACCATGAAAACACTTCCACTAGATAAAGCAGTTGAATACTTCAACACCACATTTCTAAACATCCTCAATCATCTAGCCCCAATGAGAACAATTAGAATTCCTAGCAACCCTGCACCCTGGCTATAGAAAAGCACAAGGTCCTTACTTAGAGACAGGGACAAAGCTTAGAAAACCTGGTGCCAACATAGAATGTCTACAACTAGACAAGCCTTCCTTGAACTTAGAAATAAGGCTAAAAAACAAACTAAAATAGACAAACAGAACCACTGCATCTCCCTACAAAAAAAAAATAATAACAATTCCCAAAAATTCTGGACAGCCATAAACAACATCCTCCAACCCAGAAAAAACACTACCCCCCACCAAACATAGAAGGTAGAAACCTAGATATAACCTCCAGTTTCAACAAGTATTTTACCTCCTCTATACTCAACTTCATAAATGATGCTAATCCCACCAACCCCCACAATCCCATAAAGCCCAATTAAACTCTGCCTTTTCACTCAAACCAGTATCAGTATCCACTATCCAAAAACTCTTATCTAAACTCAAACCTACCACTCTCGCTGCCGACAACCTCCCTGCCAAATATCTAAAAATTAGCATCCAAAGCCATAGCCTACCCCGTCTCCTTGCTTATAAATAGATCCATCACTGAAAACACCATTCCATCCTTGTAGAAAACTTCATTCATCATTCCCGTCTATAAAAGCAGCCCCTCCATTAACCTCTCCAACAACTGACCCATAGCAATCCTACCATCTCTATCAAAGATCCTAGGAAAATGAATTCATCACCAACTGCTCACCTACCTCATCTCCAACAAACTAATATCCAAAACTCAGCATGGCTTCCACTCATCCCATAGCACCACCACTGCCCTGATTAACTTCAGCAACACCATTAACTCATACAGGAACCAAGGAAAACAAGTCTCTGCCACCTTCCTAGACTTATAGAAAGCATTCAATACCATCTCCCATAATAAATTCGTATCCTGCCTCTCTGAATTCAACTTTAACAGTACCACACTGCTTGGTTCAATAGTTACCTAAACAACTGCACCAGTCTGTCAATTGGCTAAACTCCCTTTCACCCCCACTCCCTATCACACTTGGGGTTCCACAAGGTTCCATTCTTGGCTCCCACCTTTTTAACATCTTTACAAATCAAATCCACCTGGCAACCACAAAAGTTGATATAGTCCAGTATGCTGATGACACAGCCCTCATCTGCTCTGCATCCAAACTACAGCTTATAGGTTCATAGGTTCATAAATAGGTACTAGGCTATCTGCCCAAGGGCATTTATAAGCCTAGCCAGAGTGTGTCAGCTTTCACAGCCCCATTGAATAATTAACTGATCCTCTGTCAAGCACAGCCAATGAAGTGATCACAGGGGTGTATTTTCTGTTACCCATCCACTCGTCAAGGTTTCTCTTGAAGAGTGTTAGTGAGGGGCTCTGCCTAATGTAGTTTGGAATTTTGTTCCAAAGCATGGGGAGTCTCTGTGACAGGAATCTATCCCTACAGCATGTTCTATTTATTGTTGTGGCGAGGTTTAGCTCACTAGAGTGCGTGGCTCGCAATGACTTGGATTTCTTTAGGTGGAGCATGTCCATCAATTCTGAGTTTGACATGGCTTTGTAAGTCAGGCAGAGATCACCTCTGAGTAAGCAATATGCCACTGAGTACAGCTAGAGTTTTTTCAGTCGGGCTGCGTAGGACATATGTTTGAGGCCAGTAACTTCTCCAACAAAAAACATGGGAAGCCTTCACAGATATAGAAAATTGGATAAACAATTCCCAATTAATCCTAAACTCAAAGAAGTCACAATTTATGCTATTCCTACCAACAAAGTCTAGTGACCTAACCTTTTCCATACTCACAGCCAACAAGACCCTCATATCCCCAGTCTCAGAGGCCAAATTACTAGGACTTACTATTGACCAACAACTAAAATTCAATAAGCATATATACTTAACTATCATGAAAGTCCACAAGAACTAGGAACCCTCTATTGCAGCAAAAGGTGCCTAACATCTGAGTCTAGGATTGCCATAGGCAGAACCCATCTCTTATCTACACTACTGTACACATCCCCAGTACTACTAACATTAATAAAACTGATCTTAACAAACTATCCACATGTTACAACAAAATTGCCAGATTTGCTACCAATGATGAGTCATGGTCCAATCACTGTCAGTCCCTACACATATTGCACTGGCTAGAATTTCCTAATTTATTAGTATACCACTAACTCAATCCAGCCCATCAAATCCGATACTATCCCAAAAAAAAAACCCCTCTCTGACTGGCCTTCTAAACTTTTACAACTCAAATAGATAATTGCGATACAATAACAAAGCACTCATCGCTAACATCCCATGCAAAAACAGCTCTGGGGAATCCCTTTTCCCCAATAAGGTTCCAAAAACATGGAATACCCTGCCTCCTGACCTCTGACTACAAAGCTGTATATCTACCTTCAAAAACCTCCTCAAATCCTTCCTTAACACCAAGTATCTATGTAACTGCAATGGACAACCCCTGGAAGCCTGACCACACCACAGGATTTTACTACCTTATGCCTGTGTAGTTAATATATAGTTTGCTGTAAAGATGCTTTATGTATATAATGTATATATATATATATTGTAAATATTTGCTACTTGAAGTGCCTTCCACATATCTTGTATCTACAATATTCCTCAAGTATACTACTCAAAAAGCTGTACTCCAGCTTTGTATTTCTACCTATTATAAGATGTCTCCTAACTGTCTGTACCGTGAAAGCTCTGTAACCAACTACTTATACCATGTACAACTTATTATGTTTTGTTCTGTATGGAGCTTTTCCCCAGGACTCTGCTGAAAACTGACACTAGTGGTCAAGCTGGACTATCCTGGCAAACACATGTTAAATAAATAAATAGTGTCCGAAAGAACTGTCAAGCATTTTAATGTATAGGTAAATGATTTCAGCACATATTAGCCATGTTTCATTTGACACCTTGATGTGGTGTGATGAACTAATGACTATGACCCAGTCAAACTAAGTTTGACTAATGGCCCCGGTAGAGAGAGATGTGACAGTGAATTCTGTTTGCCTGTCTTGGGCAGGGGCATTTTAAATACAAACTTGGGGAACTGCAGAAATATGTACACTTATAAAGATGATTTTGGTAGTTTACCTGGCAATTAATTTGGTAAGATTCAAAGCCAAGATAATGGTAAGCTCCATCAAAATAGATGATCTTTCTGTTTTGATAAATAAGCAAGACCTTCTTGCTTTTCTGCGAATGTGATTTACTTCTTTAGTGGTTAACTCCTTGTAATTGAAAGTCATTTTTCTGCACTTATAGAATTTAAAACCTGGACTAAAGACAGCAGACTTCTCACAGAGGGACATGTGTAATTGTAAAACACATTAGTTGTTGTAATAGATTAAACCATTATTGTCTTAGTCAGATGGGTACTCTGATAAGGACATTTACTATGTACCTTTCCCTTCTGTTCTTGAGCATTAGCTTCTGGATCAGAGTGAAAGAATGCATACTAGCAGCCCTAGAACAAGAAAAGCCATAATGCATCCATCTTTCCTGCTTAAGCTTGATGGTAAAAAAAGTGAAACTGTATGGTTTAAATAGTGTCCTTTGATCCAAACAAATGTGCTGAATGGGTTGAGCATTGATATATATTATGCAGAAAGATTGATTAGTATTGAATTGCCATTTAGGAATCAGTGGCACAGACTTCTTGAGTAAGGCCTGTTAGAAATTTATCCTTGCCTGGTAGACATACTGCCAGAATTAATAAGTTGCAGCCCAGTGTCCATTTCTATTGTTATTGTGCCACATACATTTAAATTGCCACATATTCTTTTCCTGGTTGTTTAAGTATCACAGTAATGTGTATCTGCTTTTGTTTACTGTCTGAACTCACTGCTAAATATTTTGGTACATGTTTTTAATGCCAGGGTCATGATGTTCAACTTTTTTTTCAGGTGTATGTGAAAAAGTGTTTCTTAAATCCTAAGGAAAGTGTGATGAAGCGAAAGGCAGAAAAGGTATCCCCAAGAATGTGTGGGTTCTTTTACATTGATTTGTAATACTATAAGAAGGTTATTCCAGAAAGTGTAGTTATTATTTATTAATTTCTTTATTTATTTTCCATTTGTTAACTGGGTTAGTCTGGCTGGGCAGATGCCCTTTTTCAGCAGAGACCCAAGGAAAAAAGCTCCAGTAAAAAGTGTTACAATAACAAGAAGGACTTTGGCATATTAACATAAGAAGAATAAATATCTATCTTATACATTGTTAGAACAAAAAGTATAATGCAAAATGTGACCACAATGCATTGAAGAGAGGTCATGTCACACAGCATCAGGTTAAAGTCATGGCAGTATAAAAAACAAGAGATATGCTAAAGGAAAGAACTAAAGTAATGGAATACAAAGTATTAAATGGAGTCTTGTTAGAGATAAAGGAATAATCAGAGAAGTAGATGAAAATACAAGGACGGATATATGATGAAAAGAAACAAGGGACAGACGAGAAGAGAGGCAGAGCAAAGGGGTTAGTGTTCAAGAAGGATCTTTACAGGGGCAGGTCTAGGAGTTTAGCAGATATTCCTTTAAATCCAGTTTGAAACTGATAGAGTTATGAATTGATCTGATACGGAGAGGAAGTTTGTTCCAAGCAGTGGTAACTGAGTGGATATAAAGAATTTTCCCAATAGATTTATTAGGTTTGGAAATTTGAAGGAGGTGTTGGTCAGACCTATGAAGTTCATGGTTAGGAACATAAGGGGAGATGAGAGTTGCCAGAGAAGAACAGGCTACAAGTTAGTGAAGAATAGAGTGAGTCAGGTGAAGCTGAGACAGGAGGAGCAGATTTTGAAATTCTAGTCAGTGGAGTTTTTTTAAGGAAAGGCAGTGGTCAGTATGATATGGGAGATCTAGTTATTTTATTGTAAGTAAGTTCAAGTTTGGTTGACATATTTTTTGGAGGTTGGTTAAGATTGGGGCAGCGTATAATATGGTAGGGAGTAGGTAGGCTTGAGCTAAGGGCAATTTAGATTCTTGTGTTAAGAATTTTTTTTTGTTTCTGTAAAGTAATCCTAGTTTTTGGTGTTTCTTCTTAATGCAATTCTGATGTGCATGTCAAATTTAAGTTCATCGTCTATATAAACCCTGAGTAATTTAGTGTGAGATTCAACTTTGATAGTAGTGTTGTTTAGAGAAGAATCAGATATGGTGGATTTGAGATGTTGGAGAGGTTTGGGGAGGAAGATAATTAGTTTAGTTTTATTAGGGTTGAGTAGAACTGGTTAGTTGTGAGCCATCTTTCAACTGAGTGTAGGGTTTCTTGGGTGAGGGGGAGTAGATAACGTAGATTTTCAGAAGGTAGATTTTCAGAAGTAGAGATGATGGTGGAGTCATCAGCATATTGTATGAGTGTGGAGTGTGGGCAGTATTGGTAGTTATTAGTAAAGCTATTGAATAACAGTGGCCCCAGGATGGACCCTTGGGGGACCTCAATTTGAACGGAAAGGAAAGGGGAAGTAGCAGAGAGCCATATGACAAATTGTAGTGTATTAGATAGGTAACTAGAGAACCAGCTGAGAGTAGAGCCGGACAGATTGAGGTAAACTAGTTCAGAGAGAAGGAGGTTGTGAGACACAGTGTCAAAGACCTTAGAGAGGTCAAGGAAGAGGCATGACACTAATGTTATTGTTAAGAGATGTAGAGATAGAATGAGTAAATGATGATAGTGCGGTAGTTGTGCTGTGATGAGGACGGAACCCATATTGAGTGGGAGTGAGGAGGTTTTCCTGAATGAGATGTATAATGAGCTATTTATGTATGCAAACAGGTTCAGTAAGTTCTGCAGAAACATGTCTCATAGGAGGTCTTGCACTTCGTAGCACAACAATGCAGGAAGGCATGAACCCTACAGACCTGTGAATCCATCCTCCTAATGCTGCTGTGAAGCTCACTGTTTCCTTCATGAATGATAAAATCTTGCCAACTTTGTGGATCTGGAGCCTTTGTGTTCGAGGGGTGGTGCAAGGTTTTCCAGGTTTACTGCATTGCTTCAGATTTTGGAAGAAGTATATGAAGCTAGCTTTACTAGCTGCAACAAGAATACTTATTGCTTGATACTTTGTAGTAGTTATTTTCTTTTTCAGTCCATATCTTAAGGCAGATAAGGAAACTTGCTGGCACTGATTTTAAGGATTATATGTATGTCATGCTTCTTGGCCCTGAGTGCTACAATTGTGTATGTGGCATGCTTTCTGGTCAAAGCTTTAGGGCCATATCTTGAGATCTGGTTTCAGTCCATTTGTAAAGCAAGAAGAGACCAGAACAGTTATTTTCCAAGTACCATTGTACACTTGGAAAACACAAGCAGCAGCTAAAATGCAATTAGGTACTAGTCAAGGTCACCTGCTTGCAAATTAAGACTAGTTCTTTGTAGACTAAGCTGAATTCATAAAGAGCTGTAGAAAGAAGGAAGGTGGGTAAGTTATTAATTATTCTTTTCTTAAATAATGTACTGCCCTTCGCCAGATGTCCCAATCAGCGGATCATGGTATAATAAACATTTTCTCATTATAATTTGTATCAATGCCAAATTTGGTAAGCAAACTAGTTAATAATAATAATAATAATAATAATAATAATAATAATAATATTAATGATACCTACATACATGGTTGGATGTAAGCCTATTCTGTAAATTTTCTGAAGAGAAAAAAATAATTATATGCACTTCTAAATCTTTAAGAGCTGGATAAAGCAGTAATATCATTAGTTCAGTCCTCAGTATCTTATACATCTTTTATAGTAATAGCACTATTTTCAGGTAAAGTATTCCCTTAAAACTGGGCTGCCATTACAGAGCAGGAAGTACACTGTTTTTCAGTATAGCTGTAACAAGAATTAATCTCTCTAATTCACAATCTTATAGGAGAAACATGAAAGACAGCAGGTGCAAACATTTTCTGTAACATTGGGCTTACCAAGGTTCCTTATGCATCCAGAAGAATACAAGCTTGTAAATACTCCCTGAATAATTAACTATAAGGAATTGTGCCATAGATCTAGCTGGCTAAGTTGGTGCAATCCCATTGTAGTGACAGAATTATTTAGCAGTACAATTTGTTTAAATCGATATGCGCCAAAGCGGGAATTTCTAATTGTAGCATAATCAGACATGTTTAAAAGCATGATTCCTTCACCTTCTGAGGATATATTTAAGAACTCTTTCAAATGTCTTTAAATAAGACAATAGAAGAAAGCTAAACTGTTTTAGCATAGAAACAATTTAGGAATTAAGTCATGCAGCTATACAAGATACCACAAATGCAGCTGTTACTACATTACAAATTAAAATTACATTTCTCAGTTGCATAAATTGAAGGCAGGTTGGAGCCATTCTGAACACCTTATATAATTCTAGAGATTTATAAAAGCATTATGATATGATAAGCTGAATACTTTGAGTATTCAGGACTAAGTATCACTGATTTGCCAAATTAAAATATAATATTTCATCGAATTTCTCAGCTATATGCTATAGAAAAGAACTGCGGAAAGATTAGCAAATGGAAATGAACCACTTAAACTGCAGCAAATGCTACAAGAAAAGAATCATCTGTCAGCATATGGAAATCTAACATGATTAACCCTTTTTCTTAAGCTGACAAAGGTAGGATATTTCACAAAGAAAAAGGTCTGGGTATTAAATGTGACAGGGTCTGCATACTGTAGGCAAACATTGATCTTCAATAGCGCTTAAATTTCCTAAGGGACGACATGAGACTATAGAGTTGACTCTGAGACAGAATTTGTAAAGGGGTACCTTTGATAAGGTTACACAAATAAAATATGAGTCAGAGAGGTGAAAGCATATGAAAACCTTAGAAAGATAATTGCATTTTTAACCAAAGTCCAATTAAAGACGTGTTGTCTATCAGATATTCTTAACTGGACGAGACAGCAGCAGCATATAAATCATCATGTCAAGAAAAAAAAATCAAGTGCTGCTGAAAAATTCATGTGTAAGCTCAGAATCTAGCATATACACTGTGAAATGGCAAGCAGAGTTTTAATAAAAAACAGATGAAGTAATCTCCTGAGACTATTACCTGCCGCTTTAGGCAGGGAATCCTGCTGTCATAAATTGTTATCCACAGCGCGACTGACTTTAGAAATTACTCCAAACTGTGCATCTTATCCCCTTGATTGTGTCTTTTAGTCAAACACTCTCATCACACACTTAGCTAGTTTGTTTAGATTGTTTTCTAAACACAAAAATAAACACTCCTCTTTATTAGCAGTGTTAGAGGTGAAGAAAGTAAAGCACTAAAACGTAAATGTAAGTGACAGGAAATCTGTACATATATATTTTTTTATCTAGAGCACTAGCTTTTATCTCATATAATGCTAAAATTGTCAAACCATGCTCTCTTGTATTATTGATAAAACATAAGATTTTAGGTAAATATGATTAGAACACTGATATTTTATATATTTGCTTATCATGTAGTGTGCGTTTCTGTTAAGACATCTTCCTATTTACCTTACATTATAAACATAGCTAGGAGGGTATTTACGTTAAATTATAGCCATAACAATTTTAGGAACAACTAAATACTTGATCATCTTTTCTCATAGGTGTAACTAGTGGTAGGGCAAATGAGGAAGATGTTAGTGGGCTGCGATTGGCAGTTGTAAATGCTGTTGGAGCGCAGTACTGGCATACAGAAATAAATACCAGTATTGCATTAGTGGTCATGGCTGAAGCAATGAAATGCTAAAGGAGTTTGTGTGTAGTAATATAACAGCAGTAAAACACTTATTACTTTAAAGTAAATAGCTTTCTACAATTACAGTGGAAATAGTGTTTTTTTTTCTGTGAAGTTTGAGAATGCCTCTTTTTCTCTCTTTTAAGTTGGGGATGGCACCATTTTAGGGAGCTGCAAAGCGCACCAAATGAACTAACTGCTGTTCTGGCTGTTCTCACTTGGAGTCGATGCACTAGGGGAAGAACAAAAAGTCAAAGCAGCACAGCACTAATAGTTTATTCATTTTGGGGCAGTAAATAATAGCAGACTCAATGAAGTTGTAGGGGTTCTTAATGCTATAATGACATAACTGACATTAGTGGCGCATATCTAGGATTCAGAAAGGGCAACCACCAGGAGTAAGCTCTATCCTAGGTGAAAAAAATGCTAATGATAATCCCTTCTGATTCAATATTGGGCCCACCACAGTGATTACACACATATAGTAGAATAACCATGATGGGCTGTCTTTATTGCCATGCTAAATGCTAATGTGATTTTCCGAGATGTGTGCTAATTGGCCTTGTGCTTTCCCATCTATGCTCGGGGTCACAAGCAGCTGAGTGATTCAGATAATTGCTCAGTTGTGTAAGTTATCATGGACAGCCATGTTAATTAACAGAGCCAAAATGCTGCCTTCTCCCATTTTAGTCAATGGGGAAGACCATTTAAAAGGTAAGATTAGGTAAGTGTGTGTGTGGATTAGTAGTGGTATAGGGTGTGTGAGTCTGTGTATTTTTGTGCTAGGTTGTGTTCATATCTATAGAGGTATTAGTGCTCTCAGGTGACTGTGTGAGTATTTGCGAATCAGACCTCTCAACCTCTTAATGTAAGAAATCTGGACAAAGTGAAAAATAATGGGGAGATAAAGGCCCAAAAATAAGAACAGATTTTAAATGCTGCTCTTATAAACTTAAAAAGTTGCTAGAATAAAAGGATTTGTTTTAACATGCATTTTCTGAAGAATATGAAGTCTGAAATTCAAATGTATGTCATTATTTAGTGACTTCAATCCTCAGAGATTTGCCAAAAAACAAGCATTTTATCAGGAATTGACCAAAAATATGAGGGAAAAAAATGGATATTCTGTGAAAATCTGGACAATTGAGAGATACTTTGTGAATCTGTGTCTGAGTAGTCACAGTAGGGGGATTAACTGGAAGATCATCAGAGTAGTTTTGTGTGTGTGTGTGTGTGTGTGTGTGTGTGTGTGTGTGTGTGTGTGTGTGTGTGTGTGTGTATGATCACATGCACATATGTGTGTGTGGGAGGGGTGTCTGCCATACCTCTTAATTCCCCTAACAGTAACAAGAAAATCCTGTAATAATGGGGGAGATTACACATCAGGGCCACATTTTATTACTGTAAGTCACATAGAAAGTTAATAAAACAACAGGTTTAGCATCATGAAACATTTTCTGAACAATAAGACATGAAACTCTAATGTCTGCAAGTATTTATCAATTATAATCATATGTGATTTACAATGGACAGAGCAAAATTAACAGCCAAAATCTGGGACTGTAAAATTAGGGAAGTTGCGAGGTGTGTGTGTGTGTGTGTGTGTGTGTGTGTGTGTGTGTGTGTGTGTGTGTGTGTGTGAGCGTGTGTATGTGTATGTTTGAATGTGTGTATTTCTGTGAGAAAGAGTAAATGAAAGGGATGCTTGTACCAACTTTCTGTATGGACCGGCAGTGGTAATTATCACAGGAAAGTGTTTATTGGCATAGGCTGCCCCTTTTGGCCAAAGCAGTTTGCCTTGAATACAGGAAACATTCTCTTAATCCCAGTATGTGTTTGTGTCCCAGTAGAAATAGTTATGCCTTACTCTGGATCAGGCTCTATATTTCTATATGACACCGATCACAAAAAGTGATCACTCAGCTGAAAGTGGCTGACAAATTTTCACACCTTCTAACACTAGAAGCCAGAAGAGCCATTGCAGTTAATGTGCTAGTACATAAACTGGCATACTCACTTCCTGCCATAGCTTTACATTTCTGGGGTTAATTTCTTCCATACCTCCAAAAGAAAAAAAAATGTAATTCTACTTGTGGTCCATTTTAGCTCCTCACAGGAATATCACTGTTTTACAATAAACAAATGTAACTGAAGTCCAATAGAAGTGAAAGCCACTTTTCTTCTGAACATGTTAACCTACATGCTACTAAATGAACAACATTGTCCTCCATTGCAAAATCTCCTGCTACACAGGACTTCAATCTATTCTCTCAAAAATACAGATGATAACCCATTAATCACATCATCATGTAAATTACTATTATCAACAAAAAAAAAAAATCCTTCTCCAAACTTGCTCCAGTACATTGGGACAAAATTCCTCCAGAAAACAGGGCAACCAGCACCATTAAGGACTTTAAAACAGCGATTATATTGGTAACCATTTCAAATGTTGACGCCCGCTAACAGCAAATCTCAAAATGCAGAGAATGAATGGCTGAAACATCAGACTTACATATATTAAGTACTAAGCCCGAGATACCATTTCTCAGAATAATCCCTTTTCTCTGAGGTGTAGTGATTTTGGAGCTGGTATATATAAGTTTGGGAAGTGCAGGGAGAGCTTGCTCCCCTGCAAAAACAAAGTTTAAAGGAGGAGTGGTTTTTAAGATTCGCTCTTCTCTGGGTTTTCGGTCTTTTTTTTTTTTTTTTTTTTAGCTTTTCTGTAGTCATTATTTTGAGTGACAACATTTTAAAAGGGAGCCTAAAATATCACTTAGAAAGCACACAAAGAAAAATTGAGTATGTCATAGATATGACAATCATGACCAAGCAGTCTTCTCATAGCATAGATTATTGACTTTAATTTACAAGTTACTACAACTAACATGGCTATTATTTTATTGATTCTTAACATGCCTTGCATCAACTATTCAGTATTTCATAGGTCCTATTACATACCGTGTATCTTCTATTCAAATAGAAAGTCATCTCATTCTTCTATGTCCACTTCTTGTCGCCTTCTCTAGAAATTCTTCCCTATCATTTTCACTTTCTATGTGTATAAGTATATAACTGATTATTTCTATGAATGATAACTTACCTGCAGTAAAATGTATTTTACTTAGTTCCCGCACAACGTTTATTTAAAGTTGTTAACAGGATAGAGCATTGATCACAAATGATCAGTTTCAGCCTCCATCTGTGCTGTTTTCCTCACTTCAAATGCAAGCTCTTCTATGACTAGTAAGAAGAGTCCTCTAGAGAGAGGGGACCCCTGTCTTGCACCTCCCCCTCTAGTTTTAGTGCTTGGAAACTCATTTGTTCACCATTACCTCTTTTTCTTGCTCATTGTAAACTGCCTTTATCAATCCTATACATTTACTTTTTACTAGTATCTCCCAGAGGAATTCCTATCAGACAGTGTCAAAGGCCTTTTGTCGGAAAACAAAGATCATCCCTGCCTGTGCCCCCCCCCCCCCCCCCGTACATCTCTGTCCATACATTTTCTTAGGGCCTACCAATTTAGTTTTACCATTTTTCCTTTCACAAAACCATTTTGCCCCCTGTATTATTCTTGACAAGTTCTCATCAAGTCTCCTTGCCAGCACTTTTGCCATCATCAGGCTATCTGTGTTAATTAAGGAGATTTGAGTGGCCTGTAGACCAACTGATGGATGTGGAGCACTAGGACAGATATCACAATGATGTAAGACAGAAAAATGGCATAAAAGATCACTGCAACTAGGATATGCTATACATTGAATGGACTGGCTGCACAGTTCATTAGACACAAGCTACCCTGGTAAAAGGGCACTGAGCAAAGGGTGCAGTTATCATCATGTGCAGAAGTTAGGATGGCCAGAGTAACAGGAACTGGCACCAGTGTGAGGGGTTAATAATGTGGGTGTACATGTGTGTCATGGCCAGGTGATTGTGGTGAGCAGGGAGGGTCAGTACTTCCTATATAAGGTAAGTGTTCAAAACTGGGGAATTGTTGGTGTGTGAGAGTGTGTGTGTGTGGGGGGGGGCACACACACACATCTATATGCGTTTGGGTGGATACAGCCTATGTAAATGTTGCTGCACTACACACTTATGCCTATGACAGGTCTAGTGATGCTTCAGTAGCCAATGGTGTTGGCAATACTTATCACTATGTCCTCGTCTATGGTGGTATCCCATCTGAGAATTGTCAAAACAGAGTGGATGATAAGCTGTGTAAGTGCAAACGTTGGGCCATGACACAATGATGACCATCATATACACCTCATCTGTAGGGGTGACCAAAGCACGCTGATCCATGCCGAACAATTCTAGTAAGCATGGAGTATGTGGCACTATGTGACTGTGACCTACCTATCTCACATTGTGTTTCCCCTACAGCAGGTTGATGAGGGATGGCTACATGAATGCTGCTGGCCCAGTATGTGTCAACAGACAAGTCACTGTAGGATGGAGACTCCTCTTGCCTCACTGCCAATATGCTACCAATGTACACTACGCCCTTTTTGAGGTCATCTCACTGCTCAGGCACTCTAGCAATCAGACTGGCTTTGGCTATGGTGATGATTGCTGTAAACATATATAGCATTGTTGCACCCATCTCAGTTTGAGATTGGGTTCCTATTGGGATGCTAGCCATCAGTGTACCACCCCCTACTGCTGAACCATGTTGGAGGACCATAGATTGAGTCACCTTTGGAAGCAGATAGAATCACCCTTGTGTATCAGTGCTATTTAGTGACAATTCCAATTCCTAGTGATGTAACAGACTGTGCAATATCGCTTCATGCTGAGAAAGTCCGCATACCCTTTGCAAAAATTTATGGTTGCTGGAGCCCTGAAGTGCCTGTGAGAATGGTCTGATGTATTCAACCAATTAGAGTTATTGGTTATGGCTTGTTGCAGCACATTTTATATAAGAGCATATTCATCTCTGCATCTCCCACAAATACACTTGGTGTTGTATGAAGTTCTGCACCAATGTCTAGTCCTCTACAGGTATGATAGGTCAGCCTATCACCCCAGTAAGAGATACAAGGAACTCTTCTCTGTCTGTGGGGATGGTCTGAGTTGGTAGAGCCCCATGTGTGACCATCCTTTCCCATGCAGAGTCTTGTCTTTTAGGAATTGTGGATCATGTTGGTGACTGTACAGTGCACTTGTAGTGTAGATCTATTAAGGCCACCAACAGCACTGATATCTACAACAAAGTCCTGCCATACAAATCCATTGAAAGCCTTGTCACTTTTGTCAGTCTGGAGGATATGTTGGCTCTTTACATGTAGGACATGCAGAAAGATGTCTGTCTCTACCTGGTTGATGGTCTGAGTTGGTAGAGCCCCATGTGTGACCATCCTTTCCCATGCAGAGTCTTGTCTTTTAGGAATTGTGGATCATGTTGGTGACTGTACAGTGCACTTGTAGTATAGATCTATTAAGGCCACCAACAGCACTGATATCTACAACAAAGTCATGCCTTACAAATCCATTGAAAGCCTTGTCACTTTTGTCAGTCTGGAGGATATGTTGGCTCTTTACATGTAGGACATGCAGAAAGATGTCTGTCTCTACCTGGTTGTTTAAACGGATGACCTGCAGAAAGATGTCTGTCTCTACCTGGTCAATCTCCTTATGAGTCTTCTTATCCAGTAAATGTGGCCATGCATTTATAGTCAGCTACTGGACACTGATATCACCTACATCCTCCTCCCCTATGTCTGAAGTGAACACAGACTGTGTGACACCTATCCCACCAGACTGACACAGGCTAGTTCCACAGATCACCGCCATGGGCTGCCTGTAGCTGGGCACAGGTGTACCTGTACCACCCCATACTATCCAGTAGGTACCAGAGGCACTTGCTGTCTCAGTGTGTGTGGATGCTAGAGCATCATTACATGTGGTCAGTGTACCATGCCCCCCCTACCATCCATCCCACATTTGGTCTGTACCTGCACCCTGCCTGCTCCACTTTGGCATTGTTATGCAGTATGTGGTATCTTTGTTCCCAGTGGCATGTTGCTATTTCCACTCACCCAAAAATAAAGTCCAATCAAAATACATTTATGCTAACATCATGGCCATTGTCTGGCATTATGTGCAGTCATACTGTAGCATGTGTATAACACAACAGGATGATGAGGGGCTCAGCAAGCAAATCTTGAGTATGTTAGGTAAAAGATAAATTGCTCCCTGGGTAATTTGTTATAACTTACAGTTATTAAGGCATACCCCAAAAAGAGCATATGTGCAATATGTAATACACAACTCACCATATAATTGTATTGTATGCCCTTACCACAAGTATTGAAACTGCATCTGTATTTCACAGAAATCACCATCTGGAATCTTGCTGGTAAATAATCTAGTGAGATGAGCCCTGCAACAGTCTTGGCTGTTTTTATTGTGCAGTTGTGGAGCTTTTAGTGTAGTAATTTTGTTAATGAGAAAATTAAAGGTAATTTTCTCTAAATCACTGATTTTATGCAATGTATACCAGAACCAAACCTGTACAATGAGGCTCATACCTGTCCATGAACATACATAAATGTCAAAGAGGTACATTATACATGCCTGATTGGATCAGTGAGCCCTGTATAGATGTGGGTATATTAATCAGATTTGCAGTTCCTTAGAAGAGAAATATATAGAGTACAAAAACTAGTAACCTGAATGAAAACACACTCCAATGTACAACAACTGGTAAAGCCAAGAGCTGAAAACCACTCGGCAATTTATTATCGCCTTCCAACGTACAAAATATAGAGTAATTATGAACAGGGACAGATATAGAGCTGTTCATGATTTGCACATGTAAGCCATCAGATCGTTCACACCCCAAACACCATCCTGTCACACGTCATCTATTTGTGACTGATATTACTGGTGGGCTCTATCACACTGCCATGCTGCTCATTGGTGTGTCTCAGTGGGTTGGGAATTGGCATAATGGCTAATGTGTTCATCTCACAGACACAAGGTATGGGGTTTGATTCTGCCCCTTAAGTGTTGGCCATTAGTTCAGCTGGTTAAGCATTGTAGCCATGTACAGTACTGTGGAGTATATGGGGTTCAAAAGAAACACTTTGTGCTGCACTAAATTATTAAGGTTGAGGGCTGACAATGATTAAGGTCTTATTTTCACAAATAGAAGGAAAAGGTGTTTGATTCTGATTTCTGGTTATTGGCTAGGTTTGTTATAGTCTGCAAACTAATAGCCTAGTATTTACCTATTATAAACTTATAAACAAAGTCCCTCCCTAACCCTATTTAAGCATAACTTGGAACATTGGCTGGGATATCTATAATTCACCCCAGTCTGATACTTATGTCTCCAAGGCAGTTATTAAATCATGTCATAACCAAAATTCACCCACTGTATAAATGTCTAAAACATATAACTTGCAAGACACATTTGGATTGCACGGTTAGACATATAAAGGCCCTAGTGGTCATTAACTTAGTATACACCTATAAACCTATGTGCTGCTTGCAGTATGTTTCAGTTTGGTTTGGCTACTATTTTTCTCAAGACTGCACCCTGTGAAGTGGCAATGACTTCTGAGGGCATTGATTTTGAAAGGGCTCCCACACTGTACTGGAAAGAAACAAAAACCTTTCTGTAATTCCTGCATAGTCACCACTGGGAATGCCTGTTGGGGAACTCTTCTGAAGTTGCTCAGTATAGGATGTGTGCCTGGTAGTGCTTTCTTAGGGCAGTGAGTGATACCACAGGTATCACCCACACTTTTGAGCAATGTAGGCATAGATGCAATGATGTGAAAAGACACCACAATGACCTTTGTCCTCCATAGGCAATAGGAAGTGAAAATTAGAGGAAGTGCAACAGAGTTTAACAAAACATACTCATTACAGATGGTTAATTGGGATTATGCAGTCATAACTGTTCAGCCAGATGTATGACATGGCAGTCATGTGCATCTTTATTTCTTTTATCATTTTCAGCTTCTGGTGAAATTGAAGAGGAAAAGTTAATCTACTGGATGCATATGAAATTTCTCTTCAGGTGCGGGAGTATGTATAAAATTCAGTTGTTGTATCTGATTATATTTTGTATACCTGCTTTGTTACCTAGTGTTACACAGATGGCACTTAGTTTAAATAATGCATGATGCTAATATATGCCTACTAGTACGCATATCTTGGCATTTCAAACTGACCTATTCTACCACCCACCCTCTTTCAGGAAAGTGACAACAGTGGCATGTTAATGGTGATTGGCCTGATGGTGGGTGTTCTGCAACCTTTCCTGGCCTACCAAGCATCATTCTTCCACTGCCTGCTCAAAACCCCCCTGCCAGAACCAGTAATATCAGGTATACAATGGCCAAGCATCTGGTAGGTCTCAGTTTATCATGTAATGGTGTCTGCCCTATGTTTTGTTATACTGCTACCAGCTGATACCTATGGCCCATGTTTATGACAAGTTTTTGTTTTCCATAGCAATGCCCCTAAGGTATGGTCATCATTGTGCCAGGCATGGTTCTGTCAGGCAGGTCACACCTGCCACCAGACTGCGGCTCACCTGGGAATAAAATGTATAACACCGCAGGTTTCTTCTGACAACTTCCATGGCCTCTGTGCTAATGCCTTGCAAAACATGCACTTCTTACATGACATACACACAGGGGCACAGGTTAGGCAGTATGTAATATAGGCCCTTGTAGTATACTGTATGCTCTAGTACTCTGTGATTTGACCAGTGTGTTGTGTTTTTTTTGTTTTTTACTGCATATTTAATAGCATTTTATTCCTCCAGGAACAGTTTTGCAGCACAGTGTGGTACACATTAATGATATTTTTTCATTAATTTTTTAATGTCTTTCTCTTTATCACTATCTTTTTTATCACTATCCTAGCCACTATATTTTTACTCTCATTTTTGTTGAAATACAGATCAATTTGTTAGCCAAAATCAAGAGCTTAAAAGGAAAATTTTTAGTTTTTTCATTTCGACAACTGTGACCCATTCATAGGCCTTATTATGGCAGCCTGAGCTTGTGAGCTATGAGTTGATATATGGATTCACATGTTTAATTAGCAAACTTATGAGATATTGACCTTTGATAAACTTGACTGCTATAACTTCTTGTTGACATTTTGTATTTCCACTACATATATCAATATTATTTTTGAAGAAAGTTAGTGACGATTCTTTTTTTATTTATAATTTTTGCTGTTTGTAAAAACAATTTGGTGATAATATTTATTATTCACACATCTGTGAGGTGTCAATGATCATGTAATATATTTTAACCTTTTAAAGAAGACTATAAACTATATAACAATGCACATTATACCTAACGAGTATGTGTAAATATTCAAAAAACTTATTACTTTCATTTCTCATTTAAAATCAAGTTGAAACAGGATAATTTTTATTTTCCAGAGGTTACTGAATTACCTGTTTGGTTGAATGTTTTCACAACTGCATGACTTCTTTAAATTTTGCTATATTTGTATTCAATGTCATGTTTATATTTTCTGTTTCTTAACAACGACTATATTTAGAAGTTGAAGAAACTCTGAAAACTGAGGATGACTATCTTGCTTCCAATTTTTCATAATATCCTTTTTTGCAATTGCTAAACTAAGCACAAAAGTGTATACTGATCATCTCTGAGAAATCAATGAACAGGAACATTGACTAAAAATATTCTTGTTTGATTACTACTTTGACAATGAATGTTGAACAAAATAATCAATTTTCCCCAAAAAGCCTTTCAATGATGAAAAATACTGTACATCTCCAATCTGCTTTTATTTCCTTTTTAAATCTTCAGAAACATATTTTAGATTCTTTGTTCCTTTCTTCTAATTGTACCAACTGGACAAAAGGCTGCTAGGGGACTGCGCAAACAAAGCAAGTTGCCAACACAGTGGAGCTATTCAACAAGCTATAAAGCAACCGTGTAAACTCTGTGCTGGTTTTTCCTGCAAATTCCAAAACCTTTTGGAATACAGCCATGGAAAGGAGTCTACATGGAAAGAGTGTTAGGGGCTGCTGCTTTAATTCATTTGTATGTGCTACAGGCTGAAGCCTATGCTACTGCTGCTGCCAATAGGCCTAGACCAAGAAGGAGAAGAGTTTTCAGACCCTGGTTAACTTTTAACAACCTACATGATGTGGAAATTGTAGAGCTCTACAGGATGGAAAGGATCACACTATAGGAACTCTGCAACCTCTGCTGTCCTCAACACAGAGCCAGGGCCAACTGAGGGGAGCCCATCCCAGTGTAGCACTTAGAATCTTAGCTATTGGTACCTTTCAGAGACCAACAGGGGACATGCTGGGGATGTCACAGGCATCAGCATCCAGGATTCTCCATCAGTTTCTGAATGCTATCCTCCAAATGCCAGTGACCACATCTATTTTCCCCATAGTCCTGAGGACAGGGCCAGAAATATGCAGGAGTTGTACCCTGTAGCACAATACCCTGAAGTACTATGTGCCATAGATTGCACACATATAGAAATGAAGGCACCACCTGTGGAACAGGTTAGACTCTACATAAAGAGAAAGGGACACCACTCTGTCAACTGTCAAGTCATGTGTAATGTCAAGAGAATCATCTTGACTGTGTGTGCTGGCATCTCTGGCAGTTACCATGACTCACATATCTGGCACACCTCAAAAATGTACCAGATTACATACCTAAGGAAGAATGTCATAATGAGGCACACGCTCAAACCAGAAATATCATAGAACTTGTGTTTGGGCTGCTGACATCATGGTTCCAATGCCTAATACACCTGAGGGAGCTCTGCAGTACAATCCATGGACTTGTACAGAATTATTCACAATATGTGCCATGCTACACATCATCATCCTGAGAAATCAGGATCAGCAAGGGGAAGGGGCATGCATTCCACCACCAATGCCAAGGTCATCACAGCCACAGGCAGATGATGAGTCAGAGGGGGAACCACCAGCTGTTGTGGGTGTAGGCAGATGTAGGTGTGCTCAGTATGCTCTTGAATTGGCTAAGACACAACACATAGCACACTCACTTACCCCATAGTGGCCAAAAACATTCCTCCTACTCAAATACATATAGTAACATTAATGCCAGGCGACTCACACAACCTTTACCTCCCCATGTATTGGCTGTGTACTGCTTGCTTCAGACAGTCAGTCCTGAACTAAAACAGTGTCAACTGCTCCATTTGCAAGGTAAGTCTTGAACCTGGAGTATATTGCGTAATAATTTGTATGACTGGCATATCCTTTTATTTCACTAATTGGTACTGTAAGCAAGTAAAAGGTGGAAGATTGTTACAGAAATTATCTTAACATGTGACTGCAGAGATTTATATGACCTATATGTATCCATTATTAAGTAGTAGGCCTCAAGCATCAAAGATTCACACATTCATACCTTGCAAAAGTACTGATGATCACTGCATGTCCTCAGTGTAGCACCATATGTTTGTACTGGAAAGATCATTAAAGAGAGAAGTTAGAAAGTAATGATACACATTGAAGTTTGTGGCTTCACAACCCTCACAAGATCATTCACAATAAAGCTGGGAAATGTTGATGATATCAACTGTCTAACTTTTGAAAGCCAATATAAGGCAACAGTAAAATTATCAGTTCAACACCACAAATGCACATAAACTAAGCACTAAGTCAGCTATGCACCCTGAGCATGAGACACAAAGCTTAGATATCCCTGAATCCAAAAGAGAGAAAACAGGAATATGGCACAGTTATCATCATTTGCACAGAGCATTATGGGGGGGGGGGGCAAGAAGCCTAGGCTGACACAAAAGGTCAGTGAGTGTGTGTGAGTAAGAAAGAGAAGCAGGAAGATATTTGGATAAACCAACAAATGGCTAGTGAGACAAAATGTGTTTTAAGCTGCACGGCTAAACCATGTAACTGTTGTGTGTAGGTCTGTAGGGGTCCTCCAGGTGAAATTGGTGTGTGAGTGTCTGCATGAAGACAGCCAAGCTCTGTGCTGGCTCTATATCTTAGTATGTCAGACAGGTGTGAGCCATGCATGGTAGAGGTGGCAGTTCATCATTGTCCCCATCCATGAGAACTGGCTCTACAAGGAGTTCCACTGGTATGCCCAGGCCCACAGTCAGATGCACTGCTGCTACCTGAATGTGACTGATGCCCAGGACCAACACCCAATGGCCTGCCACATCTGGGTGTGGACAGCACATGCTCTGATGGAGCACTGGACGTACTGCCACTATTGGAGCGTGATCAGGCATGGTTACATGGGCTAACAGCAGATAATGTAGCTGAACTAAGCCCACAAGAATGTTGTTCCCCTCCCAGCAGATGTTTCATGAAAGACAAGGCTCGTTCAATGACAGACACCCCTTTTTCCATCACAGACACCCCCCTTTCAATGTGTCATTCATCTGATCCATTGAATCAGGAACACAGTGGAGGCAGTCATGCACATCAGCCTGTGCCACATCTACAATCCTGAGCATTTATCTGGAGAGCCTATGGGAACATGCCTGTGCCTTCATGATGGCCCTAAACATACGTTGAGGGGCACGGGAAGAGACACCTGACAAGGTGGAGGAGGGACAGCAGGTCTCCTCTGAGCACCCCTATCGACCCTCCTGCATGGCACCTTGCCCTCACTTCGGCTACAGCCAGACTCAGCAGACACTGAAGCCACAGTGACCACACTTCATTGATCAATGGCCTCGCCCTCCACCTGTCTAATATCTGTGGGTTAATGGAATGGGTAGGCATAGGCCTACTGGCTGTGTCAGATGGAATTGCAGGGGATGGCTGTATGTCAACCTCACAGTGTCAGATTCAACCTCTGCACCCCCCAACTGTGCCTCAACTTAGCCACCACCATCATCAGAGTCTGCTGAGACACAGAAGTGCCAACACTTCCACTGTCATGATCACCTGTGATAAAAAGCAACAAGCACAGGCAAAAATGAATACCAAAACTACTATAGTCTAATATATGCTAACAGCCTGACAGTGTTGCCACTATTACAGACAGTACAGCAATACACACAACATGCCTGACATAAACAGTACACACCAAAATATTTCTTTAAATTGCTCAGCAATACTGACATAAAAATGTTTGGCTTACCATCTGCAGGTGAGATTCTCCTGTGCAATTCATATGGTCTTGGAAGAAGTTAAGCAAAAGATAAGAGCAACATCATCACAAGTAACAGTAACACAAGGGGCAATACATTTACCCCTTTATATGTCCAGTAACTATATTTTCAACAGGAATGTGGCTGACAACTCCAACCTAAGCTAATAACTGTAGCAATCTTCAATCCCCCCAAAAAAGAATTCAAGTAACACAGAAATAATGTATTGATTCCAATTGTTTTACTATTCAACAGTATTCAACTGCTGAGATACAAAAGCCTACTTGAAAGCTCCTCCTGGGGTGTGCTGGCAGTCCCTGAAGCTGATGCACCAACATCTGGGACATGCTGTACTGCACTTTCTTGGGAGCTGTATGGATCCCTGATATTGTCCAGAAGCTCTTCATTTGATGTTAGTGGTGGGTCCATAGCAGGCCCTCCCTGGTAACCATCTGGTCATGACCCACTGTAGCTGCTCTCCTCTGTGCAGATGTGATCATGTCACTGGCCCTGTGGTGCACCTGCTCATATGTCCTGCCATGGCCACCCACGGCATTCACATCATCCACAATCTTGTGCCAAAATGGCATTCTGTGTACTATATCTCTCCATCCTCTTTCAAGCAGGAAGGCACCATGATGCCTAAAGGCATCCACTATGACCTGATTTTCAAAATCAGTGAAGGGGAGTCTCCGAGGATTGACATGCCTAAGTGACATACTCCTAGGTGTCCAAAAAGACAACAGAAGGATGATACACATAAGTATTACATAACGACAAAATAACCATTGCCAGATAAAACAGAAAAGGTACCATTCCAGAAACATAAGACAGTCTAGAGATGTGAAATATGAACAACAGGCAGCATGCAAAAAATGAGAGTAACAATAGCAACATATCCTTGTTTGTGCCAGAACAGTAACTCAGCCTTGCCCCCCCCACCAAAAAAGAAAAGTCAATTAACACATGTTGCTGACAAACCACCTTTAAAATGCTACAAGTGCTATCGAAGGAACTGTCCCTTAAACATTTGTCCATGCTTATCAAAGAGCATTCCATTTTCAAGACTTGGCCGTCATGAATATCTGTGAAATGGCCATGACATCAGTACACTTCTAACTAAAGTATACAGATAAAAGTGTACAAGTCTTTGCTCAGATTTTTCTTAAAAACATTCCCATGTATGCAGTATGTAGCTGATAAAATGCAAGCATACCTTCTCAAGTTCAGTAACCCTCTGTGCAGATATATCCCAAAGAAATAGCAAATGTTCAGTCTTCTGCATATAAACAAGTCTCCTCACCATCAGTTTGCCTACCTACATGTTCCCTTTTTATAATGGTGTAGATTCAGTACTGTTAGCATGGTGAGGATGCAAATGAGGTGTGAACTGATTAGAATTGCTGAATCCCAAATACTTGGACCAGTGTTGAAGATGTAGACATAGTGCAGGCACTCCCTCACTGTGTGTTTTTAATGGATTGCAACTGTGAATGATTTCTGGTTGGAAATGAAGGAAAACACAACAGCAGTACAGTCTGCCCTTCATCCAGTGGGTGTGTCAGGTTAGATCTACAAAGTGTTAGATGTAAGGTTTTAAATGTACATAAGCAGCACACAGTTCACAGGTTGTGTACCTTAACATCCAGCCTGCCCTTCATTTGAGGCAACTGCATATGTTATTATTTCCATTTAATACCCTCACACATTTAAAGGTCAATGATATAGAATGGCTTACAGACTGCATGTCTCAGATCATTGGTCAGATAACTGAAGAATGACCAACAAGCACAGAGCAGTAAGACAGAGCTGTATATTTGCAAGCAATAGTCATAACAGGTTGTATGATCACTAAGTGCACTACATCCAAACATAATAAATGTACTAATAGCAGTTGTATGGTTTCATTGTTACTGTAGATGATGTTGCAGTTGGTTGTGTGCAGAATGATTTCAGTGCCTTGCTGCAAAGCTGTTTGTGTGGCAAAGAGGGATAAGGCACCCAGTCTGTGTTATGAAGGTGCATTGACATGAGAGCTCGGATCCAAATCTATGTAAACCATCATTCTCTAGGATATATGTCATAGACTGAGTTTTCCTCATTTCAACTACTTGTTCCTTTTCTTTCCTTTTCTGTCTTGTATGTTTTGAATTGTTTTTTTTTTTTTTTTTTTTGGGGGGGGGCACTATACTGCACTTCCCACAATCATGGGAATGGAGGAAATGAATGACAAGTTTGGCTGTGCTTATCTCATTTGGGTGAAGTGATGCAGTGCACAAACCAGACAACTGGAGCACCCAGGGAGTAGGCAGGAATGAGACAGCTGAAAATAGAAACTGGATACATTCAATTAATTCTGTTAGGCACCGCACAAACCCACTAAGTAATGTTGTGTGGTGTTGCATGGTGGTTACCAGCAGCTGCAGCCACTGAACACCTGCAGACAGGACCCAGACAGCCAAAAATTAGAAACTGGATACATTCAATTAATTCTGTTGTGCACCATGCAAACCCCGCTAAGTGGTGTTACATGGCAGTTAACACAGAGATATTAAAAATGATTTGTAAATTAATGAATGTCATATAACTAGTCCTTTAGGAGCAGGTTTAAGTGTAGGGCTAGAGTAGAGATGGCCCTTGGTTCTAGTACAGGGTGTGCAACCTTTTTTACTGTTGTGATAATGCAGTTTGTAGCAATGAACTGTAACATGAACAAGTATTATTTCAACTGTCTTGTGGCAACAGGTGTAAGTGTAGGACTGACATGCACATGGTCCTGGGTTCTAATACAGGATATTCCATACACTTTTACTGTTGTTCCATGTCCCATTATATTCAATCTCACTTTTAACACTTTAGATAGCGGAGCTGATATTAATTACACGTGTGAGGGATGACACACTATTATTGTTTTTTTTTATTTATTCACTTATTTATGTAGTATCAGATTTATTATCAGATGTATGACTGAGGGTATACTGTGTACTATGTTTCTGTAAGTATAGTTCTGCTATCTGGACTTACATGGCCTTCACATTTATCTAAGACACATACACAACTGCCTGTATATCCAATAAGCTTATCAGGTTATGCACATACATATGCAACAGCTAATACTGTCATCTGCATTTATGTATGATGCCTGACTATGTTTGAGCAGCACTTCTATTCCAAAGATGGGAAATCAACACTCTGGAAATAAATGTTTTGTCCCTTATACCTAGGTTTGAATTCCAAAGTAAAAAATCAATTTTCTCATTCCTCACTGCTTGGCACTGCTGCTGTCTGTACACCATTGTGTAAATGTGCACGGTTGTGCACACTCCAGTAAACATGATAACTGGAATTGACAGGAAAGCATCAGTCTCCATTGCTCTAGATTCACTGGTAGATAAACATGGCAGGTGTTAGTGGGAAAAGTGCCAGGTTTAAGGTACAGAGGTGGGGTGTCCAGGAGTCCAGGATATTCACTGGACTCCTAGTAAAGCACCACAGCCACAGGCTTCTGCAGGGAAACTATCCTGGCTCCCAGTACAAGTCTGATGCTTGGGACAATTTATTCCAGGATGTATCCAGTGCCACTGGTACCCCTTGCACTAGGGCATGATGCAGGCAACATTTCAATGACCTACATAGGAAGAAGAGGGATACACATGACTGTTGGCTTGAGCAATTTAGGACTGAGGACATCCCACATCTGTGTAAGTATCAACGCAAGAGGATGCTGGTAAGACCTAGAAAGCTGAATATAGGCAAGACTGGTATGCATAATGGTCTTCACTTCTGTTCTGTTTTTTTTTCCAGCTGCCAGTGATCAGGAGTGTAATGTCTGAGCCCATGGGGCTAGATTGGTGAGACTGAGGGAAGTATGCATGCAGCAGAAGAGTAGTGCTAGTGTAGCATTAAAAGTTAAAGATAGCTTTGTTTGATATTGTATAGAGTTGCATCAAATTGAGTATGCATATCCCAGCTGTAAAAACAAGTATGCATGCATTAGTATGTAGCACAAACCAATTGTAAGAGTCCAATAATAGACTTTAGTCAGAGGGTGTGGATTCAAATGCCACATTTCACAACTATACAATACTTTTATTTCTAAATAATATTTATATTAAATTACAACCTCTGTACCAGTGTCACAATTGCCCTACTGTAAACTGTTATCTGTATAACTGGAACAAGCATATGTGGAATATATATGCACATTTCAAGGATTACTTGCTGCAATCTACAGTATACTGTGCATCTGTTAAGAGGCAGTTGACTTAAATGTAAAAGTTAAGATAAAACAGAGTTTTATAATTGTATTATGCAATGTATGTCACATATGAAGGTACTAATCGTATCTCTCTTTTCTCTCACCCGAACCCTTATCTCCCTTTATCTTATTTTGTTTTATTTTATAAATATTTTTTTATTTTATTTGTATATGTTATTTTATTTCATAAATAATTTTTATGTTATTTTTATTTCATTTCATTTAATTTTTATTTATTCGTTTATTTTATTTTTATTAGTTGTCATCAAAATGTGTCCATGTCATCCATGTGTACCATATCACCAAATGATCCACAGCACAGTGAGGTTGGCCAGCCCCATTGGATCAGCCTTCCCCCACTCCACCGGCTGCAGCCCTGATTCCCAGCATGTCTGGGAGCCAACCTGGCAGCACTTCCTCTGCTGCCCCTGTACTACCTTCACCCTCAGGTAGTGCTGCCCTGGAGGCTGCTCCAGAGGTACCCTTTGGGATCAGTGGCGGAGGTGGTGATTTCATCAACCACAGCGAAGTGCCAGGGATGGTGTGTAGGATGGTGCGTTACACCATTGATGCATGCCTCTGCCAGCTGAAGGGGCTGCTCTCCCTCATTTGCATAGTACTAGGAGAAGCAGGAGGAGACATCAAGCACCCCAGCCACCAGAGAAGCGAGATAACAGTAATAACAGTCCAGTGAGTAAGGACTTAATTCTCACTGTCTCCCATCTTGATGACCATTGGGTTCAGGATGTCCCTACTCTTACCCCAATCATGGTGTCCCCCAACATTTTGTATCCATCACTGTCCCTGTCTCTTATCGTGTTTGTCTTGTCTGTCTGCAATTGCTTCCTCACCTATTCAAATTACCTGACACAGACATGCCTATGTCCCTTTCTCAACATTCCTCTTTATCTGAAATAAAAATGAACTGGGCACCTGCCCCCCCCCCCCCGAAAAAAAAAAAGAAATGTCTTATACATAGCTCTCCATTTCACACACGTGTCTTCTTGACACATTTGATTCGGTCCAATTGGCTATACAACATGATTGCATTGTGGTCACCGCTCTCTCTGGAGGTGACAGTAGAAATTCAGTTAATATTTTGCACATATGTTCAGTTTACACTGGTAAAGAAATGGATAGCTATTTTTCTTTCCTACCTGCCTCCTGCACATTCCTGTCCTGCTTTTCCTTTGTTTTTTCTCATGCTTGCTCTCCATTTCATCATTTTTCTATCTACCCCATTTTGACACCTTTAATCTGGTCAAAAAATAAAATGACATACAACACACATTAGTTGCAGCAAAAGCAATGGATCCCTGGACATTTTTGGGTTCCACGGTTTTAATGAGATGTGCATCATTCACCAACATGTAGCAATGGTGAGCAGTGCAAACTGTTGCAATTACCTCCATGCAATGCTGCTTAACACTGCTGTGCTATGTAAACACACAGCAACACATGTACTATAAAGAATTCATGACATTGCATTATCACTGTGTAATTTAAAGTATGTAAAAGTATTTGATACACCTGGATTCCAACTCAGTATCATCTGGCCCCAAAAAGGATGTATCAATGCATTAACGCATGCTGCCATATAGTCAGTTAAGCAACAGGTGTGTTTTGTAACCTTAATACTAATTGTCAGACTTTATCAATGTGGCTCGCATTTGCACACTGTTTAGTTTCCCACAAACATTTATCTTGCTTGTGTATACATTTTGCCAATGATTGGGCAAATCCCATTGCTTGTTGTGCTATGGAAATGTACATATTATTTTGTATTACTGCTGTTTACTGTCCAACCCACGGTGATGGTGGGTTGTGCATCAGGTCAACTGCCAATCATTGAAGACACAAACAAACTGCTGTTTACTGTCCAATTCCTGTCTATGACATGAAATTACATGTGGAAACATTACAAACTGTGAGCTCTATCTAACAATATGTCACATATTTACACTACATCCATGTGTTGACACCCCCCCCCCCAGCACTGCAACCCTGGGTTCTCAGTACTTTTTCCACACATATATCACCTACACTACAAAATGTAATATAAAATGTATGATATGCAAAGCACATCAATCTGGTAATATGCAGGACTACAACTATTAACCCGTATGCCTAAAAACCCTTATCTGCAAGGCTAGAGAAGGAATCAGCATGGACCTCATCCACAGAGACATAGCTGAAATTCAACCCATTTGACCTGGCCCATTTTCTTTTTGTTAAGGGTAGATCTTGCTTATTGAACCTTGTGGAATTCTTTGATACTCTCCCCAAAGACCTGGATGAAGGATAACAAAACACACAGTGTATATGGAGTTATCCAAGATCTTTGACACTATCCCCCATTCATGTCTTATAGTGAAGATCTCCCATGTGGGAATTAAGACATAATTGTGTATTTTGCAAATCCATAGAATCTGTTACTACTTTTGAACATCCACGAATTAAACAAATGTTTGAGTTTGAATGTTTTGCTACTTACAATACAGAAAACTTAGTCTATTTAGCTGTCTGTACTACCTGCAATCATTTCTATGTAGGCAAATGTATTAGATATTTTAAGGAGAGAGTTTCAAAATATCTGTCAGAAATTAGAAGAAATGTATCTACTAAGTCTTTACCTAAGTATGTTCAAGATTATGGTATAGACCATGTTTTTAAGTTTAGAGCAATACAAAAAATATATCAAACCATGAGGGGGCGATATTTTGAACACCACCAAATTAGCTGAATATTGGTGGATTTTAAGATTGCAGGCTGATCATGCATCCGGGTTGAATGCTTTGCTAGCCTAAAACCTGTGTAAAAATATAAACAGATGAAATGGAAATGAGCAATAATGTTTCATGGTATTATAATTAATGTATATTTATTATGTTTCTATAAGCTAATATTGTTTTAAATGTATTTTAATGTTTTTGTATTATTGGTGTATATTTTATATAGTGCTGTGTCTTTAAATCAAATTTTTGTTGTAAAACAAGAAAAGCTTCTATTGGTTGTTGAGATCATATGCTGTATTTAAAGCTGCAATTTTAAATTATAACTATATGCACTGAGGAAGGCATTATTTCTGAAAGCTTTGCTGTTGCATTTGAATAAAGCAATTTGAGTTTTAGTCCTGATGTTGAGATCCAGTTCTGATGTTTTTATTGGTTGTTATATTAAATTTGTTGATCTCATGTACTTGTTTCTATCCCTTGAAGGTTTCTCTACAAGGAAAACTTTCCCCAGGGTTCTCAACCTAGCCTGTGACATAAACAGAACATACTGGGGTGACAGATATATTGCCTAGTGATTCACACTCTGCTGTAATAGACTCCTACTGCATATGAAGCAGTGCTACTCAACAGCCCTGTTCAAGTGCAACCTTGACTACTGGTTGTTGATTGTAAAGTCACCCTGGGATGGCACCTATATCCCTCATGGACAGGACAAGTTGGTGCTGCTCAGAAAATCTGTCTGCTAACAATGACCATCTAATTATGCTCATTAAGGGTACTTGTGTTTTTACATAGCTAGGCTTCTAAACACCCTAGGGCCATTAGACTAGCAACCTCCTAACAAACTATAAAACTATGAACCTATGAAGACCTCCTAGCATCTTGTCTCCCACATGGAATGCTGATGTCATCTACTATACATTCACCTGCACTCTTGTAAAAGTCATACTTGTGCTGTATCTCTTCCGTAAAGCACTGTGTTTTGTAGCCTTTGTACTTAGGTAGGAGTTCTGTTCCCACTGCAGTTAACTGTGTGTGTGTGTGTGTGTGTGTGTGTGTGTGTGTGTGTGTGTGTGTGTGTGTGTGTGTGTGTGTGTGTGTGTGTGTGTGTGTGTGTGTGTGTGTGTGTGTGTGTGTGTGTGTGTGTGTGTGTGTGTGTGTGTCTAGACCCACAGTTAGTGCTCCAATGCCATCGATTGACAGTATTTTGATTCTTGCAGATGCCTACACATCCATTTCATGCAGCCCACCCAACATCTTGTCTCCCACATGGCCTGCTGATGTCACCTAGTATAAGTTCACTTGCACTCTTGTAAAAGTCAGACGTGTGTCATGGTGCTTGTATAAAGTACTGTGTTCTGTAGTCTGTGTACTTAGCTAGGTAGGGTTTCTGTTCTCACTACAGTTAATATGTGTGTCTGAACAGAAAAGCAGAAGTGTGTATCACATACTTACTGCTCCAATACCATGGAATAACAGTATTTTTGATTCTTGCAGATGTCTACACATCCATTTTGATGCAGCCCACCCAACATATTGACTCCCACATGGTCTGGTGATGACATATACTATAAGGTCACCTGCACTCTTAAAAAAGTCGGACTTGTGCAGTGGTGCTTGCATAAAAAAAATGTTCTGTAATCTATGTACTTAGGTAAGAGTCCTATTCTCACTCCAGTCAACTTTGTGTGTGTGTGCTTGTGTGCTTGTGTGTGTGTGTGTGTGTGTGTGTGCGCGCACGTGTGTGTGAGCTCTTGCTTGACATTACACAGAGCATTTTACACCAGCATGTAGGACACTGTTATACACTCCTCAACAGACACTGCTGACATCATCAGCTATAAAGTGTCTGTGACACTCCAAGTCAGACTTGATGATTGTGTAAAGTACTGAGTTCTGTAGTCCGTGTACTTAGATAAGTAGGGGTTCTATTCTCATTGCAGTCAACTGAGTGTGTGTGTTTATGAGCTCTTGCTTGACATTACAGAGAGCCTTTCACACCAGCATGTGGGACACTGTTATTACCATATTCTCCTCAAAAGACACTGCTGATGTCATCAGCTATATCAGATTTGTTGATTATGCAGCACTCCCACCAGGGCAGGGTCAGACACTGGCCTGAAGGCCAGGCAAATGTCACCTCATCCTATACCAGACAGACTACAATGACATGGCTTTAACTTTATCCACATACATCATGGTATGGTTTGCAGGCCCTGTGTTATCTTGCAGAAAAAGCCCTGTGGTCTCCCCAGCTGCTGCATGTGTCTGGTGAGGTCCATGCAAAAGAGTGCATTATACTCTGCCTACTAGGTATCAATGTATATTATTCAGTGTATGTTTACTATGCATCTTTGTATATTCTTTCTGTTTAAAGGTGTAAATGTGGAGCTTTTCTCCTGGGCCTCTGCTGAAAAAGGACTTTTGAAGAGTCAGACTTTTCTGATAAACAAATGTAAAATAAATAAATAATAAATAAATACTCTATTACTGTCATACCTCTAAACTGTACCGAATTCCTCGGTAAATACTGGTTTTGAGGGCAAAATATTGGGGTGCCATGAATTCCTGCGTGGCTCCTTTAATTTCCTGTATATTTATTTATGTATTTTTTTTACTCCTGACATCATCATGTGCAGGGTGTGTGCAATGACGTTAGCTTCTGTAGACCAGTCTGTGTTCAGGCACTCATCTTTCTTCCTCGGCTCGGCTCCGGTCTACCTCCAGGTAACAAATATGACAAACGGCAGCTTCTTTTACTTATTTCTGTACTTAAGGGCTGCAGCCAGGAGCAAGTGCATGTGAGACAAGCTTCTAATATGTACTCAAATGGCAGTCAGCAGTTTCTTTTACTTATTTATGCACTTAGCTGCAGGCAGGAGAAATGGTGCTTAACGTTTATATTGCTTACTTTTACTGTGTGTCTCACAGCTTTCTTTTACTTATTTAACAGCTGCAGGTAGGAGAAACTTGTTTGTGTGTCTCTTTTACTTATTTAATAGCAGCTGCAGGCAGGAGAAACTGAGTGAGAGAAAAGCTTCCGTTACTTTGCTTCTTTTACTTATTTATATTCTTAACGGCTGCAGGCAGGAGAAACTGTGTTTAAAGTTTATGTAACTTGATTACTTTTACTGTGTGTCTCACAGCTTCTTTTACTTAAGTACTGAAATGGCAGGTTTTTTTACTTATTTATGCACTTAGCTGCAGGCAGAAGAAACTGTGCTTAAAGTGTATGTAACAATTACTTTTACTATGTCTCACTTGTTTAACAGGTGCAGGCAGGAGAAACTGTGTACAAGACAAGCTTCTATTACTTTGCTTCTTTATGTACTTAACAGCTGCAGACAAGAGAAACTGCATGCAAAACATTATTTACTCAAATGGTATCTTCTTTTACTTAGGCTGCAGGCAGGAGAAGTTCATACTGATTACTTTTACTGTTTTTTACTCAAAGGGCAGCTTCTTTTACTTAGGCTGCAGGCAGGAGAGGTTTCTGTTGATTACTGTTCAAACGGCAGCTTCTTTTACTTTGCATTGATTACTTTTACCATTTAAACAGCAGGTGTGTGTGGGACAAGCTTCAAGCTTCTGTTATTTCTTTATGTACTGAATGGCTGCAGGTGGGAGAAACTGCATGCAAGACTATGTAATCAAATGGCAGCTTATTTTACTTAGGCTGCAGGCAGGAGACATTTATGTTTATTACTTTTACTGTTTTTTGTGATGGCAGCTTCTTTTAGGAAGGAAGGTGTGTTCAAGCTTCTCTTACTTTGCTTCTTTATGTACTTAATGGAAGAAAAGTGTGTTCAAGCTTCTGTTACTTTGCTTCTTTATGTACTTAATGGCTGCAGGAAAGAGAAACTGCGTGCAAGACTTTATGTACTCAAATGGCAGCTTCTTTTACTTTGGCTGCAGGCAGGAGAAGTTCAGTCTGATTACCTTTATTGTTTTTTACTCAAAGTGCAGCTTCTTCTACTTAGGCTGCCAGCAGGAGAAGTTTATGTTGATTACTGTTTAAATGGCAGCTTCTTTTACATTGCGTTGATTACGTTTACCATTTAAATGGCAGATGTGTGCGAGACAAGCTTCTTTTACTTCTTTATGTACTGAACAGCTGCAGGTGAGTGAAACTACATGCAAGACTTTTCCCGGGATTCACGAAGCATGCAAATGAGTCAAGTAATACTGAATCGCAAACACCCCGTCAGCGTAAGGATGTACCACACGGCATAGCGGTACAACACCAAGGAGTGGCCTGGAGGTAAACATGACATCAAGAGAGGGGCGCACCACGGTAGCTGTAAGCACATTGGATCATTGCTAATCCATGTTGCGTGTTGCTAAGCAAAGCCGCAGGATAAGCGTGTGGAAGTAGCCATAGCTTTGCTTAGCTGAGAGCACACAAGGTAACTGAAAGTTCATGTGAATGTGGATGAAAACGTGAAAGAAACCTGGTAAACGGCTGTGCACGGCGCACACCACAGCTGAAACAGGAGGGATATGGGAAGACAATAAGAAAATGCTGCAGCATGGTAATTGGAGTACAAATGAGTAATTAACACCTAGAAACTCACAGTGGGCCATAGACAACAGCTAACAAGGCTGCTAGCAGTTACCGGCAGAACAGGAAAGGGGAGATGCCGTACAACAAAGAAAAGGGAACTGTCACAGCAGAACAAAGCAAACTTGCAGTATATCACCTACATAACACATTTCCCAACACAATCCTGGGTTGTGAAAGCACAAAACAAGAAAGGCGGCAGCTGGATGCATGCCTGACAATGGGAGGGGAATTGGGTTGAAAATGGAAGTAAAGGGCAATAGATGAATCATGGCAGACAAGCGTAAGTCAACACCAAAGGCCCCACAATAGCAGTACCTGCTGTAAAATCAATAATTAAGATACCCTGCAGCTGGAATAGCACAAACACACCCAATTACATCAGCATCATCCATTGCACAATAGTATAAGGTGTGAAAGCCCCACACACACACTTGTGTATTCCCAGACACTCTGCACCATTGGTGTATATAGATGGGGAACTTTTAATATGTACATGTTAGGGGCCGCCATAGCTTTGATTCACCAGCATGTGTTGGAGACTGATGGTGGTGTGGAGGATGATGCTGACAACCATCTCAGGCACTGGAGGAGGGGAAGAGTGTTCAGACCCGGGGTAGCCTACCAGGGGCTACATGATCTGGAGATAGTAGAGCATTACAGGGTGGATAGGGACATCATACAGCAACTTGTTGAGCTGTGCCGGCCATGCCTCAGAGCCAGAAGTAACAGAGGGGAACCCATCCCAGTGGACACAAAGGTATGTGTAAGCTTGAGAATACTAGCCACAGATACCCTCCAAAGGCCAACTGGGGATATCATGGGGATCTCACAGGCATCAGCATCCAGGGTACTCCACCAGTTCCTGGATGCCATGTTACCACATGCCAATGAGCACATATACTTCCCCCGAAAGCAGGAGGAGTTGGCCAGCAATATGTGTCTCTTCCACCGTGTGGCAGGCTACCCAGAGTTACTGGGTGCAATAGACTGCACGCACATATACATCAAGTCACCACCCGGTGAGCAGGGTAGGTGCTACATAAACCGCAAGGGATTCCCCTCCATCAACTGCCAGGTCATGTGCAATGCCCAGGGCATTATCATGGATGTGTGTGCTGGCAGCCCTTGAAGCTATCACGACTCCCACATCTGGCATTCCTCACAGCTGTATCAGGTATTTGCCAGGGGGGGACATCCCATATGGCCACCTGGTGGGGGATGCTTGCTATGCATTGGAACCGTGGATGATGACACCCATCAGAAATGCACACACAGCCACACAAGAATGCCATAATGAGGCACACATAGAAAACAGAATCATTAAAGAGCGCATGTTTGGGATGCTGAAATCACGGTTCCGTTGCTTGGACATATCTGGTGGAGCCTTGCAGTACTCTCCAGGAACGTGTGCCCACATCTTCATAGTATGTGCCATGCTACACAATATGATCCTGCGGAAACAGCTGCAGCAGGGACAGAATGGTGAAGGTCCTCACAGCCCAGCACCATTGCCAAGAGACCCACAGGCACAGGGGGACTCAGACCATGAACACCCTGTGCTAGCCCCAGTAGGCAGACGGAGGTGTGGCCAGTATGCCCATGCCTTGGCAAAGAGGGAACGTATAGCACACACACTGACAGTGTAGGCACTCATGGACTGACACCCTTCTCCACCTGCACACACAGCAAACATGGAAGGCACGCACACACGAACACCTGTAAATTGTCATGTATAGGTAGTCTACTGTGTGCATCCTACATAGGTAGCCCTCAACTATTGTACACACAACCGCCATTGGCACAAGGTAAGTCAATACCTGAACAGTAAATTAAGCTATCAGCATGTGTCCATACTGTATGTACAGGTTCATAGATACATAGGTAGGTACATGTCCAACTGCCAAGGCCACTCAAAAGCATAGACAAAGTGTGTCTGCTGTCGCCACCCCATCGATTAATTAACTGTCCCTCTGTGGAGCAGAACCAATTACAGGATCCCTGGGGTGTAGCTACTGTTCACCACCCACTCTGCAAGGATTCCCCGGAGTGATAGTGAGGGGTTTTGTATAATGTAATCAGGGATGTAGTTCCAAATAATGGGGAGTATCCCTGAAAGGAATCTTCACAGATGTGTACATGTTACATAGTATACCTTAAATGCAGCTTGCATATATAGGTAGTTCTCCACAGAATAATAAGCATGTGGAACACACAACTGCTGAAATGTGCCTTAATCACCCTTGCACTACCAGTGCCTGCTCTGAGAGGTAAGATATCACTGCCAGGATTAGAACACACAACCATGTACACATTCATCACAATATCATACCACTAAGCTACCTGAGATGTACCAATGGCAGTCATGTATAGTGACAGGATAAAACACAAAAGGTAGGAATGTGTTGAAATAGGACAATACATCATCATATATATATATATATATATATATATATATATAGAGAGAGAGAGAGGGAGAGCGAGAAAGAGATATGTCAATATATGGGGATATACATATATATGTAGATATATAGATAGGTTAACAACATCTACATAACCATGGAGGCACATATAAATGAGATACCTACCACATACTGACTGCTTTCCATACCGACATGCGTAATCCCAAGGCTTAAGGTCCAAAAGAACACAGTACCGAAACACCAGATGCGCGAGGTGTAATCTCACAATGTTAATGGACAGTTCGTCAGTGCTTCTGGTGTTACAGTTCAGGTAGGTTACTGTGTGTAAGTGTGTTTCTTAGGGCTGTAGTGTGTGTAAGTATGTGTTCTGTGTGTGGTGTGTGTTATTGGGGGACTGTAATTTGTTGGTGTGAGTTAGCTTTGTGCGTCTGTTTGCGTGACCTAGGAGGTAGAATATTAAAGTAGGGGGTGGAGTGAGGGGCACAGACACCTACATGGGGGTGTAAAGGGGCTTGGCCACCTGCTCATACGTAGTGTAGGTTGGTTTGTTTGGATGTGTTGGGTAGCAGTGTGTCTGTGTGTGCGTGTGTGTGTTCCATGTTCGTGTTACTTTCGTGAGTTACTGTCGATGTCGGTAATGTGGTGTATGGGAGTCTGGTCCCAGTACTGTGTGCATTGGAACACTGTGGTTTCAGGATTCCATAGGTCTCCCGTATACAGCGGTTGAAGTGTTCATATATGTCTATAACATGGACCATAGCAATCACACATTCCACGACTACCAACCTTGATGAACAAAGGATATGGAGAGTATATGCCTATACACCATTACAAATATGTGCTATGTACATGAGCCAATGATAGTGTTACCACCTGTCCCACTTTGCAAGGGACACTCCCTCTTTGGGCGGTTGTGTCCTGACCAAATATATTAAACATGGCAAATGTCCTGGGATTGTAGGACATAATTATGTCCCATATGTACTGTAACAGTTGCATACAATAGTTATTTCTGTATCTAAAATACCTACATGTTACAGGAAACAGGATAAGCAACTAATCTGCTAGAAGAATATGCTTATATTTAGGCAAGAAAGGAAAGTTATATCCCTTGTACTGACCATGGGTTTGTGTCAGCCTGTAAAATCAGATGTGTGTCCCGAAAAGGTCCCACTATGGCCATATGAAAAGGTGGCAACCCTAGCCAAAGAGGGTCAGTCACCAACACAACTATGATGACTGCAAATACCTATGACAGAAATACACAGCTATCATGTAGCAACACGTTATTACATTCAGATGTATTACCGAAGGGATTCAAGGACTAACATCACCTGCATGCTATACAGGAACCACATAACAGTGCCTTAATGAATCAGCCTGCAATTACCATTGTATTAGTCCACAAAAGGATAGGTGTTCAAATAGGGAAGGAACCCTCACGCACAAAGCGATTATGTATAAAAGAAGTTCCTACACACCTGCATCTGCTAAGCACACCCACCAACATCACCCCCACACCCAAACATATTACAATACAAACTGTAATAACATCACAAATCTTTCACTCACTGTACGACATCTGCAGAAGCCTTAACATACCTTGTCAGAGACACACTAACATGGTCCTATGTGAAATAGCTACTGTTATACAATGGAACAGCTGCTGATGTAACAGGGTTTGTTTGCACTAATCCCGTTTCAGAGGGTTGTGCGTACACTGGGATGTGTTAGCAATTGGTGAGTAACAGCACAGTATGCTACACTTGTACACCAAATCAAGGATGTCTGGTGAGCACACTGTACACCACATAACAGTTCATGCATAGACATATGGTCTTGAGCTGGCCAAACATCCTTGCCAGACTTAAACATCTGCAGAAGTATCAGGTACAAACAAACCCTGCATAAGTAGCACTGTTCCGAAATATAATAGCTGTACTCACATGTAGAACTAAATCATCTAGCCATTACACACAGTCAACAAGAGTCATGAAGCTAATATATTTCTGTGTGTCTCCATATAGCTGTTGAAATATATCACAAAAACACATCTAGGCCATCTCCCTCTAAAGTAAGGCAAACGGACAATGCCCAAAAGGAGTACTCAGTTATACACCACTGTTGCCATGGTATCGGCTAATGGAGTAGCTGCACAGCTGATGTGCATTTGATTAACTACTTTGGAACAGCAGTTGGTGGACAGAATACCACATGTTACGATATGTAACTAGAAAAGGATGTGTTATCACACATTCAAACCATCCTTATATACCAGCGGAACGTTACAAAGAACATTGAAACACAAACTGAAAAGGATTGAATCAACAGTTAACGACACCTTGGGTTACTAATAAGGTATGTAGAACAGTCAGTATGTCTGTGTATGTAGTACCTTTCTGTAGTATTTAAAGTGCACGCAATCCATATAGTAGAAACAGTTATCGTGTAGTGATGTATTGTTGAGCATAGTAACACTTGTAGTATTTGTGTGTACTGCTGTAGTTCACAAGGCAAACACCACATACATCACAAGGGATGCTATATAAGGGCTTTGAACAGAAATACTCCTCACCAACTGATGTCAGTGGCAGGGCTGGTCCAACAAGTATGTGCTATAACAGGGGATAGTATATGTTGATATATTGTAACTGTAGCCATATGTATGGGTGTATTACAGAGAATAACATGTGGAAGGTTGGGCCACTGTGCAATTATGATTTGCATTGTGGGATATTGTGCCAATAACTGTGTAATGTACAATATTGTAGGCAGATATGTATTACAAGCTACATAGCATTACTGTAATGTCAGGCAAACATTAGTTATGTCAATTCGCATTTACAATACACAATAACTGTATACATATATCTTTTAGTGAGCCGACAGTTTATCAGCATGATAGCAAAGTACAATGGAAGAGCTATTTAACTATCCATGCACAAAGACATGTAATATGTGCAAAGACAGGTACTAGGCTGTCTTACCAAGGGTATTTGTAAGCCTAGCTAGAGTGTGTTGGCTTTCGCCACCCCCATAGGTTGGTTCCCTATGCCTCTGAACGGCAGAGCCAATAGTTCCCTGTGCCTCTGTCCAGCAGAGCCACTGCAGTGATCCCCGGGGTACATGTCTGTCTCCCATCCACATGTCAAGGTTTCCCTTGAAGAGTGCTAGTGAGGGGCCCTGCCTGATGTACATTGGAATCATGTTCCAAAGCATGGGGAGTGTCCGGGTCAGGAATCTTTCCATCCAGCATATCCTACTTATCGTTGTGGTTAGTTGTATATCCCTAGAGCATGTGGCTCTCAGGGGCTTCTGTTTAGGTGGAGCATATCCAGCAATACAGGGTTGGACATGGGCCTTGTATGTCAAGCAGAAATCACCTGTGAGTATGCGGTATGCAACTGAGTACAGCTGGAGTTTCTTAGGTTGGGCTGCATAGGTCATCTGGTTGAGGTCAGTAATCCTCTTGGTGTGGTACTGGTGTGGTCTTCTAAGCTGTTGCAGTTGTCTTGTAAGGTATATCCCAAATAGGGTGTTGTATCCTTTAATGGGTCTAATATGTCATGTGTAGAGTCACAATGGCCCCTCTGATCTGGATGCGAACCCATTAGAGATTAGGGGGGCCATGTAGAAGGATATTCTAACCACCTTGTCATTATGGGTATCAAAGGAGAGATTGCTATCTACTGGGGTTCCCGGATCCCTTATTACCTTTTCTGTATGTAGGGGACTAGCACCTATGTGGTAGTCCACGGGTAATTAGTTATATCCAAAGGGGATGACTATGCACTTTTAGGCATTCAGCTTAACGCCATGATATTAACACCAGGTATCCGTCTCAGTGCGACCCTTCCAGAGGGTGTCTGTAACAGCTGGGGAAACAATTATGTCCCCTAGTTTGCAGTCGTCTGCAAACCTTTTCAGCCAAAGCCCTCCTGTGCTTGTCTGTACATCAGAGAAGTATATACCGAACATGAGGGGGTCCTAGGACTGAGTCCTGGGGGACGCCACTTGTAACTGGTATACAGTCGGACCTAGGGTCTGCAACTCCCACTGTGTGGTTTCTGTGTGTGAGCCACTTTGCAAACCACCACATAACGTAGGGGTTAATGTTCAGGCGGATGGGTATGTTGATAATACCAGAAGGAGGAATAGTGTTGAAAGCCTATGAGAGATCTAGGTAGGTTGTGTGGACCTCCTTACCCTCATCTAATGCCTTGGTAACTGTCTCTAAGAAGTCCACCAGGTTTAGGAGGCATGGTCTGCCCTTAACAATGCCAAACAGGGAGGGGTCAAAGGTTTGGAGGTACCCAGTGTCTCTGTGACAGTGATCCATGATGTGCACCATAGCCTTGCAGACCAGGCTAGTCAGGCCTATAGGGAAATAGGTCCCGTGGTCTGTTGTGGTGCCACCTTTGTGGAGTGGGATAACTGTTGCTGTGCACCATTCAGGGGGCACTATCCCCGATGTGAGGCTATTATTGAACATGGTGCGTAGGTGGGGAGACAGTACATTCTGAAGTTCGTGTAAAATGCAACCTGGGATGTTGTCCGGTCCCATGGATGCTGTGATATTGCCTTTAGAGTGTGCAGCTTTGAGAGGGATCTGCCAGGATGTTGCCATTATCAATTGTTTCTGTAATGTTTGTGCCTTTGTGCTGTAACTCAGAGTAGATCTGGCTGTTGACATCAAGATATGTGACATAGCTATAGAATTCTTTGTGGTTGTTGTTGGTATTAGTTGCTTTTTAGTTTTCGTAGCTAGCGTTGGAGGATCTTATAAGGGATCTCACCTTCTTACTGAGGCTGGCCAGGGAGCTCCTCCATGCATGGTATTTTACTCACGTTTGCAACAGTGTCTTCCTCCTGTAGTACAATATGTTTATGGCAGGGGACCACCAGATTGGTTTCGTTAATTAGGAGTATAGCGTCCTGGTTCTGTTTGGAATAGCACAAGCCATGCACTTGTGTAAGTGCTTATAGAGTGCATTTGTCTAGGTTCTGCAGTTGTAACAGTACTGTCCATCTGCATGGGTGTCATGACGTCCACCACGTCTGTCTTAAGAAACATGTAGTTGGCCTTGTAGACATATTATACTGTGGTTCCCTTAATGGGGGGGGGGGGGTTGCGGGATGTAGATATCAATGGTGTTCAGCACATGGTCTGATTGGACCAACGAGGAGTTGGCTTCACGTGTGGAGCACCAGTCACTCATGTTGGTAATGCCTAGGTTTAGGATATTGTTGCCCCTGTTGGGTGTGTGGATATGTTGAGTTAGGGCATTGGTGTTAAATTCCAGAAACCGTTGAGCTAATGTGTTGGTACATGAGTAGTTTTCCCAGTTAATGGTGGGGTAGATTCAGTGAGACATATGTGATGAGTGTAGTGTTGTGCAAATGTGTACCTTCTCCACATGACAGTCAGGATCAGGCTTGGTTGGAGAGACCTTTACCTCCAGTTTGGCTAGATGAGTGCATCTCTCACAGGTTGTAGTGTTGGGTGGTAGGAGTAGAGGCTTGTCTGTGTACATGAGGCAATGTGTACATTGCCTCAAGATGTCCAGATTCATCAGATAGATAGGTGAGAACACTGGCAGTTGACTCTTGGACATGCCTGAATATAGAACTACATTCACCTAGATAAGTTAGAAAAGTGAGTACAAGAGCTAAATTACTCTAAGCAAGTGAGAAAAGTATGCAAAAAAACTGTTCACCCTTACCTCTAGATCAGGGGTGTCCAACCTTTTGGCTTGCTGGGGCCGCATTGAGTGAACAGAAATGGTCTTGGGGCTGCATATAAAATATATCATATAGTTAACTCTTTCATTGCTCCGGAAGACCACAGGCGACCTCCTGGCTGTACTGTAGGTGTATTTGAACAATGAATAAATGTAATAAATGCCTAATATTTGCCTTAAAATTCAAATTCTCATTCTAATTCTCTACTCTAACAGTTAACTCTAACATCTTAGTTAATATATATATATATATATATATATATATATATATATATATATATTTTTTTTTTTACAAATAAACAGATATTCACTACAGCACTAGCATTTCTCACTGGGAAAACCATTCCAGCAGTCCAACTATGTAAAATGTTAACATCAGCAGTCCTACAATACTATAATCCACAAAAATAACCCAACACATTTGCCATAAAGTAAAGAATTCACATTACTGACTTAATAAAACAATTCTGAATAAGCTACAAGAGGGTCTCACCCAAACAAATAACTGGTGCCAGAAATATGGCCTCAAGCTAAATGCCAAAAAATGCATCATCATCCCCTTTGAGGAGAGCGATGTCCCCACAAATTATCACATTAATGACAACGTTGTAAGCACGCAATAAGTCGTATGGTACTTGGGCACCCAGGTTGATAGAAATCTGACTTTTGACCACCATGTTGTCTCCGTTGTAAGGAAAGCTTTTTACATGGCCCACTTCATTAGTAAGGGTATCTCATCCAGGGACAAGGATCTCATAACATCCCTGTATTCTTCCTTTACAAGAGCCATTATTGAGTGCAAAGCCCTTTTTGGCATGTGCCTTAGCAAAACACCCTGCCAAAAGAAAGACTACAACCATTTCTGACAAAAAAGGTCAAAAAGGTCAAAGGACTAAGTTCACTTAGTTATCCAAACAGACTAAAAAGCTTCTTGCTTTCCTCTGTCTCACTGGCCCCTATAAATTTCATCATTGGCTTGCTTTCCAGGCTAAGAAAAATCCTGCCTTAAGAGATGTCCTCTACCTCAGAAATACTGATTATACTTAAAACGCTCACTACAAAGACCACAGCCTTCACTGCAACATAAACAAGCCACTTTTTATGGACAGGTTCTTGACACAAAAACCTTCAAGTTCTGTAAAAAGCTCCTCTCATTATCAAACAACGTAGTTCAGCAACACGATGGCTGGATGGATAGCCATAAATGTAGTCCTTGGGTAAGTAGCATATCCTTCATCAAACCGGATGGAAAATCCACATACTAACCTTTCCCAGCTGGATGGCTAAGATCTAATATTGGTTACTCAAGTCCAGTTGCCCAAGAAGAGGGGCATGTTTAACTAAAAATTCCATTTGTAAAATTATATTCAGTAGACATATTAAATCTCTCTCTCTCTCTTACACACACACACACACACACACACACACACACACACACACACACACACAGACACAGACACACAGAAAAGCCCCTACTTGTAAACTAGGCAACCTCAGTAATCACATGACACCAACTCACTGAATGAAATTGTCTGGAAGTCAAAATATCTGGAAAAAAAATCATAATAGAGATGGATTCATCCATGTAATTTCCAACCACCAAAAGGACCATCAATAAATCAACAAACAACTGCTCGGCAAAAAGTAAATCAAAAAGAAAACCATAAACTATAATGCTACATACTGGTGTAAACATATAACTTGAGTCAATCCCCAGGTTAATCCATACCAAAAGATTGTTTCAGAGCTTCAGCTATGTACAAACAGCTTTCTCCTAAAAACTTAACTCATTGATATTTGCCTTGCTGTAATTATAACTGTAAAAAAAATGTTTTTAAGTTTATTTTGTACCTCATTGATTCTCACTGTTACAAGATGTAATCTCTGCCATATTGTATGAGTACTACATCCATAATTTACTGTCTCTCTCTCTCTCTCATGTATTATATTGTTTTGTGTTATTTTTGGAGCTTTTCTCCCCGGGCCTCAGCTGAAAATGGACCTGTGTCCAGTCAGACTTTCCCGGTAAACAAATGTAAAATAAAATAAAATAAATAAAAATAAACTTCCCTCCAATCTAAAGCCATTTGACATTCAGACATTTTAATTTGTGCAGAAGTTACTCACAGACTGACAGTTTACTGAGCTGTAATGCTGACCTTCGCTTTTGAAAAAAAACAAATTCCCAGACTTTGTCAATAGCTCAAAGTGTAGAGAGGATTATTTATTTATTATATATTTATTTATTTATTTTTGGAAAACATCTTTAAAACTGTTAAATTGATTACATACACACCCAGAAACACAGAAAAGTTATTGTGATTATGTAAACCACAGACTGCTGCAAGAAATCAAAGTCACGTTAGCACTCTATGCTTATGTCCGAACAGATGAATCATACCTGTCAATTCCAAAAGAAGTAAAGTAGCTTAATAAGAAGGTTATTTGCAAGGTTACATGGCAGTTTATATTGGAAATAAGCAGAGATATTAAAAAGGCTCTGTTTTTCATAATTATGCCGAAAAGTCTTCCAAGGTAAATAAAACTTCTGATTTAGTATGGAACCATACCTCTCAACCTTAGAGCAAGAAATCTGGACAAAGCGAAAAATAAAAGTGGGACAAAGGCCCAAAAATAGTTATGCATCACAGACACCATTGAAACAACTGTAGCTGCAAACATTATACATCACTTATAATCTTTCTATCCCATTATTGTCAGTTAAACATTATATGGCTCATTCAGTCCTGCCTTCTTTTGCATCAAAGAAAACCATAGTTTGAAATGACAAATGCATTAAAACTAATAAATAAAACACATTGCATCAACATCCTGCAACTTCCTACCTGCAAGCAACCACAGAGCTTTCACTGAAACTAGGGCTGCTTGTTTCCCCAGAATGAAAGCTCTCCCTAATTAAGTCTAATGGTATACAATCTACCAGTATCTGGACTACCTGAAATAAATTAAATTATGGCCTGTAAATTGAAAGCACACTTTGTTTAATTAAACTATATTTCTAAGCCCACTTACTATTTTTTTCAGTAACATCCGAATATCCATTTCCAGGTCACTTCACAAGACATTGGCAGTGGTAGACTTGGCATCCTTCAGAACCCCACAGGCCCACGCTAATACATTGTCCATTAAATGTAAATATCCATCCACTGTAAATGGCAAGAAGCTATGTCTTAAAAAATCTACTTCTGGCATGCGTACCCATGTATTAGGTTTTGAAACAAAGAAACATTTTCCACAGTCTGTAAGTCTCTGTCTTTAATAATCGTCTACTGTTGCAGCACTCCCAACACATAAGCACACACATACACACTAAAATCCCCAACATTTAAAAAATGACATTGTGCCCACTTGATTTGCCAGTATTGATGATCTGCCAAAGCTATGCTTACTGTTGTCCAATCTACCACTGCTTAGAACCCACCAATGAAAAAACAGTACTAGGTGCTTTTTTGTTTGTCTGAAAAAACAATACAACTTTATATGCTACAGTCCCACATAGTCAGTCCACTTATGACCCATTAACCCTAGGCTGCTGTCTCATTCTTACTCCCTGGAACTGCATTACCTTGGATTACTACTTTTATTTCCTAAGCAAAAGACACAAATTGGAAGATGAGGCAAAAATCCAGACATTCTTTGAAAATCCATACAGTTAAGAGGTATGAGTTCATGTTCAATACAACACTCTCCCTGTCAGGAAAGCCACAATTTAATGAAAGTGTACTCTTAATGTATGATGAATTTGTGAGCTAACTTGTTTGTGTTCAGTAGGTAGACTGATCATTGTTAGCCTCTTTGTGCATGCATCTCTCTGTCATGCACACATATACACACATACACACACACACTCCTACTTTCACGCACACAGTTCTGCTTTCATGCATGCACTCACTCATTCCGTACTTGCCTATTAACACAGGTAATTGCTGTCCCTTTCAAAGACAACAGCGGCAAATCCATACATGAGTCCCTCTTCAGCAAGAACACACACACACACACACTGATTGTTCAGTGCAAAATAATGGCATAAACACACTGACCCTTTTATGGCTCAAAAACAAAACTAGAAGGGTGCTTTGGTGCATGCACACACCGACATTAGCATTACAGGTCACGGGAGCGAAAAACACAAAACAAAAAAAGTGTTTTGGGGCATGCGTACATCGATGTTGCAGTTAAAGGTTGAGGGCCATATGGAAGAGCTCTGAGGGCCGCATGTGGCCCGCGGGCCGCAGGTTGGACACGTCTACTTTCAGTTTTTATATTAAGCTAAAATGCACCCATTAGGAGTGTCAATGATAGTAACTGGAAAGGTTACAGATTTGTGGTTTGCAAGTAACTGCACGTTATAGCAGGATAGCCTACAATGTCTCCCAGAGGTACTGGAAGTTCTTCAACAATCTGGTAAGTTGATATGGTGGGAAGTGAACTGGAAAAAGATAGTCCTGTTTCATTTCAATGGTCATTGTAATGATCTGCAGTAAGGTTTGAACTGCCAAAGCATAAAATGGGCAACCGCATACACTTATTTAGGTATACAGATCCATACCATTTTCAACAATATTAGTACAGACAGTCTTAATTGTCTAAATAAAGAATGAAGAGGCCAAACTCCAACCTGGAAACAAACTAAACTGGATAGCCTGTATTGCTATTATAAAATGTTTATCCTTACAAAGTTTGCTTCTTTCCCATTCTTTCCCAAAGATTTCCCAATACATATTAACTCAAAAGTTGCAAAAGATAATCCAAACATGGGGAAAAGATCAAATATTAGGAAGGGTGCACACATATATGCATATATGTAAATGTTTTATGTATAATACTTATCTCTCTCTCTCATATATATATATATATATATATATATATATATATATATATATATATATATCTGTGTATATATATATATATATAGTCAATCCACTGACACTCTGGTATGTATGCACCAAGCACAAACCTTGGTGCATGCAAAACTAAAATAAAAGAAGAAAGAAAAAAAGGCATTGTTTTTTACATTATGTATACCAACTATAAGACTGTAAAAACTTCTGCTCCCCATTATTCTAGCGATCCTGCCAGAGAAACCCACCTAGATGTTTGATACAATGAACATATGACCAAACACACTGCAATCATCCATGTATCTATCTATCTATCTATCTATCTATCTATCTATCTATCTATCTGTCTATGTATCTATCTATCTATGTTCATGAATATATAAAGGGTTCTATATTAAAATGATGAAATTCACTAAGATGGCGTTTCAATATAGCAAAACAAATTATGGAATGGCTCAAACAATGAAAAATGAGCATAGTTTTTGCAAGAGGGGCAATACCCCTCCACCCCACAATCCCTGACGCTTCTTATAAATACTAACTCTGAGATCATCTAACAGTGTGGAATCACAAAATATTCCTTACCCCCACAATTAGCTAAAATCCAGCAACTCACCTGGCATGCAAATCCCCCCACACACATGATTGCAGGCATCCACAAACACCCATATATTTAAACACATGCAGGCATTCATACATAGGCACATATTCACACAGATAAAAAACACATTCAGGACACAATACAGATCTGTTTTCAATTGATTCTATAATAGAATCTATGTACATTGACCAAATTAGTTTTAAGTAATGAAAAATCAATTAAAAATTGACTATCTGATATTTGGCCAAACAAACACCACAGCACCTTATATAAGTGCACACACACACACACACACACACACACACACACACACACACACACACACACACACACACTGATTTGTCAATTAATATTTAGACTGCCTTCAAATTGAGCTAGATCCCAAAAATAAATAAAATGAATATAGATAGATAGATAGATAGATAGATAGATAGATAGATAGATAGATAGATAGAAATATAGATAGGCAGACATGCAAGAAGAAAGGAATCATGTTCTTTTAAATAATAAAATTGAATTTAACAAAAGTTGTGACTGCTTCTCTGTTGATGTGATTGTGTAGATAATCACAATTAGAGAAAGTAGGGTGGAAGGGGATAAAACCTGTCAAACAAGAAATGATTTAGCTAGATAGATGGATAGACAGACAGTCAGATGGATATTGCTCATTGGTTAAATTGTCTCTTGAGTGATACTTAAATACTCAGTGAAATGCTGAGCCTTTGTCTTTGCCTGAAAAGATTTGAAGCTTGCATAAGCTAAAGCACTGCTGGTGATTCCCTGCTGGGTGAGGAAACCTGTATTTTTTGTCTATGACTGATGGAACTTCTTTCTGATACCTGCTCCATTTTATTTTCTGTTTCAAGAAATTTGTTTGGCCTGGTGTTTTTGTTCTATTTGAGAGGTAAACACTTAAATTATCTAAGCTGCACATTTCACATGTTTTTTCCATTGGTTACATTGTCTGTTGAGTGATATGTAAATACTCAGTAAAATTCTGGGCCTTCGTCTTTCTCTGAAAAGATTTCAAGCCTGCATAAACTAAAGCACTGCTGGTGACTTGCTGCTGTTTTTCCCACCCACTCTCCCCTATGTTGATTTGTTTTTTAAACGTAGTTATTTTAAGCTGCCAAGTCCTAATGTAAATTGAGCTTATTAAGGTCCTCCCTTTCTACACTACTGTTGATATCCTGAATTATTTGCCTTTCCTTGTGCTTTTATTGGAAAAGTTCATTTTGCCTGGAATCACCTGTTCTACTTGATCTGACTTCATTATTTAGCTAGCTGTTGGAGTATATTTTTACACTCTAGCAAACAATTGTTTTTACATCAAAAGAGGTCAGTGGATTTTCCATCAAGTGCACTGGGAAGTAGCCTGGTCTGTTTAGGTTGGGGAAACTCTTGAGATTTCTGAATGTAGTTTTATTTGCTGGAGTGCTTATTAATCAGCTAATCTTGTTTTTAGTGCCTTTATAAATTCTACACATTTGAGTGGCTCTTGGCTCATTGATGCAACGAGAAGAACTTTTATTGTATAATCACACTTTTATAAGCTTTTTAAAGTACACTGCTGTATCTATATATTTAAGTTTGTTTGTGGTAGCATTTCATTCCAGACACTCCTTTACTGTGCTTTTATATTAGGAGGACTGGGATTATTCATCTACTGGCAGTAGGTGTTTATCTGGTCTATATGAGCTGAGAAACACACAGAATGGCACTACGCATTTATTTTGTACCTGTCTGCACTTGATTTGCACTCTTCTGATTATCTAGATAGCATAGATTAGATTCAAACCGTCTGTATCTAGCCTGTTATTGATGCACTTGAGCAGTAAACCAGCCATCTTACATTAAAAAGGGCTCCCCAGCACCCTTGTGGCAGAAGAGTGTGGATCCAGTCTTGTCTGAGCTGGGGCTTGCTGTAGAAAGGTTCACTGTGTGTTTTCCTATTGGTAGATTAGCTTAAAAGTGTTTACATCTGCCTGTATTTAAGCCTCACTTTTGTGTGGGTTTGTTCTGAATTAACTGGAGCTGCTCTATGTTTGGCACCCATTTCCAGAGGTCCAGAGGGTTTCTGCTTCAATCCAAGGCAGTCAAGGCAAAAAACAAGAAAATAAGTATATTTTGTGATTCTTCTGCATTTTTTGAACTGTATTTTGTAAAACTACTGCATTTCTGTTTTTTTTTACTGTTTTGTTTGTGACTGCTTCATTCTCTGTTCTTGATTTGCACTGTTCTGATACCTAGATTCATAGACTAGATTCAGACCTGTTGAATCCAACCTGTTATTGATACACTTGCCATGGGGGGATTGGAATAATGGTTAAGGGTTAAGGTGCTTACATTTCAAACACAGGGTACAGGGTTTGAATATCAAATGGGATAATTGGCTAGACTTAAAATGGCCCAAAAGGGCAGTTAGCCCAGTACTGACCTATGAACCTATTAAGCACTAAATTAGATAGCTTATATTAAGAGGGGCTGTCCGGTGCCCTTCTGCCAGAAGGGTGTGGATCCAGCCTTGTCTGATCTGGGGCTTGCAGGAGGAAGATTAATTGTGTGCTTTCCTATTTTTAGATTAGCTTAAATGTGTTATAATTTTACCTGTATTTAAGCCATGCATTTGTGCATTGCAGCACACCGTGCAACAGGGGTTAGCAGTGTCCTGTATAGACACAAATGCCCTGAAGCTCAAATTTTCCTTAGACGGCTGTTAGTGAAACCCTCTCTAGCTTTTCTACTGCACTACGGGTGCACTGAGCAATGATGTCACACTTATCATCCATAGCCTTCAATAGAATAAGTACCTTTGTTAATCCTAGCACAAAAACTGGTCAAACTAGCCCACATCCTTGTCTAATAGTACATAAGGTAAAAATTGCTATAATGGATGGGGAGTTTCCCATAATTTCAATGGCCAGCCTGATTGATATGGACATCCTTAGGCAATGTAGTAATTGCCTCATGTATACTGACAACCACTTACTCCTAAAACAAATACCCTATGTGAGAGATGTAATTACACTATGAAATTGTAATCAATTATCTCATGTAACAACAAACTGGACATCAAATAGGCTGTCAGCACACAAACTTTACCTCTCACACAAAATGAGGTCATGACATATAAACCCATATACATGGAGGTACTCCATATAAGCCTACTAAAATATCAGAGACCTCCCAAACATAAACCACTTGCACACACTGCTATGCAAATAGAAACCACTGCACATAATAACACATACAACAGTTTCTCAGCAAATAAGTCCCTAAGGCAAAACACCTCAAAACCTAATGTCTTGGCCATAGGTGACTCCATAGTAAGACACACATATGTCCTCCTCACCAGGGTGGACAAGGAAAAGGTCATGGTCAGCTGCCTGTCAGGTGCCAGAATCTGTCATATCACACATGCACTCAAGTCACTCAAGAACAAGTGCCGTTATGACTCTGTCATAGTCCATGTTGGGGTGAATGACTTGAGATGTACATCCCTGGACTATGTGAAGAGAGACATGACTTAACTCTCAGATTATGTGTCCCAGGCAGGTATGACCCTAGCCCAAAACAGTATCCTAACTTCACCCAGGTTGATGCCAATATAAATAAAAAAATGATTGACTTCAACAATTGGCTTAGCTTGTGGTGTCAGTCAAGAGGAATACAGTGTCTGTCAGCCTGGGAAGATATAGTTGACAGACCATGCTGCTTTGCCAGAGTTGGTCTTCACCTGTCTCCTTTAGGGTTTCGGATACTGGCAAAGGCACTTGCCACCTCCATAGTGCCTTTTTAGGCAACATCAAAACAACAAAATTTCCAACATAACAGAATCCACTTGAGACAAACTCAAGGCTCTGCTGCTTATTGCTAGGACTCTAAACCTGAAACTGTACTCCCTAGAAGCACTACTCACCTTGGAAGATGCTGATGCATGTACAGTCACTGGTTCAAAGCCACAGAGAGCACCATGGCTGTGCAAGGCTACAGTGCCTTCCAAACCTTCAAATCTCAAAATGAACATGAAAGAACCAAAGGTGGAGGTGTATCCATCTTCATTAAAGCCAAGTACACCTTGAGACTGGTCAGACAGTAAGACTGTCTCAAACTACTCCATGTCCAATTAACTATAGGCAAAATACCCTGCCATTGAAATACAAACAGCAGTCAGCTCCTGGGTGAAACTATGTACCAACCATGTACAATTAAGAACAAACTAAAAAAAAAAAAAAAAATGGTCCAGAAACACCATGGCTGTGAAACAAATATTTTATTCAACTGAGCAAGCATTTTCACAGCCTAGCAGTTACTTCATCAGACTATCACAGCGAAAAGCATACACCCTATTTAAAGAAGGAACAACCAATCAGCCAAAGCATATAGCCATTTAGTTATGCAAATACTTTTAAAAACACATTATGCATATAAAAAACTTATACTAAAACATATAAAACCTACAATCTTTCCAAAACCATAAATAACATCACAATTATGCCTTTAAGCAGAACTTCTTACATCTTTCAGTCAATGGGGGATTATGTGTGCATGTAACACAGGATTCAGGGACACTACATCATTGATTCCTGGTGGCTTCTCTGCATTGAAAAATAATATCCATCTCGGTTCGGCCAACTTGGTTCTATTTCTAATGCCCCCCCTCTAATACTCTCTTTGATTATTTCCAGTGTAAAAAATCTAAACTTATGCTGGGACCCACTAAGTTTAACATGTCGTGCTAACGCATTACTTTCTCTACCATTCCTGATATCTCTAACATGCTCTAAAATACATTCTCTAAGGGAGCAATTAGTTTTGCCTATACAGAATACACCACATACCACACAGAAACTGTAATACACCACATTCCTAGACTTACAATCAGCATAAAACTTACACTCTACTGTCAATCTTGATTGTTGGTGGGAAAAACTCAACCCTGTGTGAATGTAACTACAAGCACTGCAATTCCTACAAGGATATCTCCCCTGTCTCTGTGATAATATTGCTGATCTCTCCACTTCTGATCTATAACAAAATTGCCTTTTCAGTGAAATTTTATTCTTAAATGAAAAAAAATGGTTTCTCACACACAATATCTTTAAGTTCCTCTAAAACCTTCAAAATATTCCAATTTATTTTAATAATATCACAAAAAATAGTGATATCACTTGAAAAAGTCATGGGAAACCTCACTTGTCTATCACAGGCTTGAGCATGTTCTCTACTGTCCTCAGGTGGACATTCAGAGAAGTAGGGTTTACCTCTCACTCCTCTCTCTCTAAGTAACTGACAGAAACCTTCAGGTCATTAATGGCTGTCCTGGGTTGCGAATCATCAATGTGCAGCCTCATCGTCCTAAGGACCTGTCCCTCAATACATTCCTGGAGACATGCCTAGGATGCATACTGTTTTTGTGTAGTAGCAAGTTCTTCCTTCTTGGTTTCCTGTGTAAACATGTTTGCAAGGTCCCCAACTCAGACCTCCTCACTGTAACATCAAGGTAATCTATCTCTTCTTTAGAATATCTACAGGTGAATCTCAAAAAATGGTGTTGTGGCATGTAAATAACCTATAAATTGCGACAGCAACTGACTTGAACCACTCCAGAGACAAAATATATCATCCACAAACCGAGTGTATCAAAGCAAATGTCTATTAAATTCATTACCCTGTAGCATAAAACTCTCCTCCATTGTACCAATGCAAGATTAGTGTAGCTATTGGCACATGCTGTGCCCATAGCTACACCAAACTTCTGCAAAGAGAAATCCTTTTTAAAAGAAAGACATTATTCTCTAAAACTATATTTAATAATGTGCATACCAAATCAATCTTTTCAAAAGGCAAATGCCTCCCCTTTACCAAAAATTCTCTGATGTTTTCTTTCCCCCATGCATTAGGAATCACAGTAAAGAGGGACTCAATGTCTATGGTGACAAAAAAAATCCCCACTATGTCCAAACCATATCACATTATTACATAACTCATGTAAAAAGGACTTAGCATCTGTCAGCACTGTCTTAATTGCATCCAAGATTAGATGTAAAGTCTTCTCTATAAATATCTAAAGGGGTTCCATCGCCCACCCTTTGCTGGAAACTATAGACCTCATGGGTGGACAAGTGAAATTCTTATGTACTTTAGGGAGGCCATATAAAGCTGGAATCAATGGACATGCAATATTGAAATATTTAAACAAATCCTCTGTAATCATATTAGTCATAAACAGATCAAATACAAAAAAAGATATTTTCTCTAAAACTCCTTTAAATAAGTCTTTTGAAATCAATACATAGGTTGAAGCATCATCCAACAGTTTTTTCATTTGTGCCAGATATAAATCTTTGTCCATTACTACAACCTCCAAACCAACCTTTATCAACTGGTCTAAATTCCAAAAGAAGACATCCCTTTCAGTTCATATAGTGCTTGATATTCAGCAGCATTTAAATTATAGAAGGCAGGGCTATGTTCTTGCTCAAACACCTATCTAATTTCACTTTCACACACTGATACAAATGTCTCAACAACTGGATGAGCTTTCGGTATAAATATAAATGTACTAGGCCTTTTTTTTTTTCACTAAATATTTTTTTTTTATTATTTCAAATAAGATGTCTTAAACATTACATGAAATAAAGATAAATAACATATTTACAATTCTAAAACATTACTAACTTCAAACCATTATATAACTATTTACATTGGTGTCTATGCAAATAACATTGAAATTCTATATTATATAAAGTTAGAAACATAAGATGATATATCTTCTTTGATATTTTCAAGTATTTCCAGTACTTTCATCCAAGAGTAATAGTAAGAAGTAGATCTTTTAGTTCTGTTCTTCACTGTTAATATTTCCATGTGAGCAACTGTTGTTGTTAAAGTCTCAAATTCCTTGAACGTAGTGAAGCCTCATTTTTCCAGTGTATAGTTATGATTTTACGTGAAATTGCCAATAGTGACCATAGAATTTTAGTGTCTTTTTTGGTACACAGTTTGGAATAGGAGAGTTGAATAAAATTAAAGACTTTGTTAATTGAAAATTATCATTATAAACAGTCTGAAAAAAATAATTAATGGATTTCCAGTACATATTGAGACATATACATTCATAAAAACATGCTGCCAATCTGCTTTTATCTTGGTATGGCATCTCCAACATTGATCTTCAATAGAATACATTTTGGCTAACCTATGTGGTGTATAGAAACTTCTATGTAGATATCTCCAAGTGAATAATTGCCAGTATTTTGATAATGTAGAAAATTTGGAAGATTTTAGAATATTACTTTTTCTTCTTCAACTGGAGGATGGTTGTTTATTAAAGTATAATAATCCCAGTATGATTTTTCATGATAGTTTTTGTTTTTAACAATTTTATAGATATTAGACAAATAACCTGTACCCTGATAAGGCTGTTTTGTGATAAGAATAAGGTATTCAATGAGTTTTGGAGCTTCATGTCTAACTGAAGGTTGCATTTGTTCTATTTTATTTATAAGAAAATGCCTTAGATTTTGTAAAACAGCCAATTGTCTTTATTTATATTATAATTATAAATTATCTGTTCCTTTGTTAGAATTTTCCCTTTCTCTATAAGTTGATGCCAAAAGAGTAATGTTTCTTCTTTAAGTATATTTATTTTAGATATTTGGAATGTATCTAGAATATTTGGTGTAAAAGCTATAGGGAAAATAAGAAAAATCCAAGAATTAATATTTGGTATTTTGTTTATATATGTTCTGAACACTGAAAGTGTAGAGCTTACATAGTTTGATGGCAATTTATTAATATTATTTCTTTTCCCTAAAAATAATCTTTTAACATCCATATAAGGGGTGATGGTATTACTGTTAAGTTGTCTTGTATGTGATTATAATTGATTTCTATGTAAATCTGCTCATGGGCTTGTTTCCATATAGGTGTGTATGAATTATTTAACCATAGTGTTATGTTTTTAATAACAGATGAGGTAATATATAAATCAATATCCGTAAATTAATTCCACCATCTTCCCAATCTGGCAAATGTTTATTTAAGGCTATACGGGTTTATTTGGAAACCATAGAAAATTTAAAATTAGTTTATTGTATCTTTGAATAATATATTTGGGAGGTGGCAATGAAAAATTTTGTATTAAGTATAATATTTTGGGAAATATGTTTATTTTAATAAGATATAATCTGTCTGCTGTTGAAAAGATATATTTATTCCAGTAACCAATTGTTTGTTCTATTTTGTCTAGTATTTTATTATAGTTAAATATTAGAGAATCTGTTAATTCATTGAGTAGATTTATTCCCAGATATAATAATTTACTTTCTGTTACTATATATTTGGAAAATCTTTTGTTTATATTATTTTTTTTTTTACAATTACAGGGCATAATTTTAGTTTTGTTTTCATTAAATTTTAAGCCTGAAATATTTTGAAATTTATTCATGGAGTTAAATAGAGCATTCAAAGACTCATTTGCATCTGAGAGAGTTAATAGTATGTCATCAGCAAAGAGTTGGATTTTAAGGTTTAACATTTTATTAATACAAATGCCCTTTATGTTATTGTTTGATCTGATTTGATTTGCAAAGGGTTCTATGAGTAATGCAAATAACAATGGTGATAAAGGGCAACCTTGTTTAGTTCCCTTTTTATTGTTATAGGGCCTGATCTATATGATCCCAGTTTAACATATGCAGTAGATTTTTCATATAGTATTTGGATAAGATTATTAAAATTAGAAGGAAAGTTATATTCTTTTAAAACTAGTGAAAGAAAGTTCCAGTTAACGAATCAAAAGCTTTATTAATATCTAATGAGATTACATTTAAATTTAGGACTTTATGTTTGCTATAATCTATTAATGTTAGTATTCTTTTAATATTATCTGAAGTATTTCTTCCTTTAATAAAACCTGTTTGATCTTTGTGAATTAAGAAAGGAAGAAAGTGTTTGATCCTATCTGCGTATATAGCCATAAACATCTTGTAGTCTATATTGAGTAATGATATTGGCCTATATGAGGAACACTGTTTTCATCTTTATCTGGTTTGATAATTGGGGATATCAATGAATATTTCCAAGAGGGTGGTATATTCAAATCTTTATTGGCTATATCATATACTTTTAATAATAAAGATATGGCTTGATTGGGTATTAATTTATACATTTCTGGTAGCATATTGTCTGGGCCAGGTGCTTTATTTGTCTTGAGCTTTTTAATTTGTGATTTTAATTCTGTCATATTGATTGGTTTGTTTATAATGTCTATTTGTTCTTGTGTTAATTTAATATGAATATTGTTTTCTAAGTATTTTTTATATCCTTAGTAGGTGTATCTTGAGTATTTATGGAATTATCAATGTTAAATTGGAGTCTGAATGCTTCTAAAATATCATTTAGTTCCGTAACTCTTTTGTTAGTATTGGGAATAAATATTTCTTTTATTTGCTTAGATTTAATTATTTTTTGTTCTATTAGTTAAGTATCTCAGGTGTGCTGAATTAGTAGAGTATGAGTTTATTTTTATCTTTTCTAAGTTAATCATAATCTTATGGTGTAGCAATTCTGTATACTTCTTATTGATTTGTGTAAGTTCTTGAACTTGAGTAGCATTACCCTTTTGTATTTCCAGTTTCAATTTATCTGCTTTGTTTTGTAAGTCTAGCATATCTTTATTCCATAACTTCCTTTTATTTATGTACCAGGATAATATCTTCCCATATGTAACTGCTTTTAATGAATCCCAGACATATATTTCTGAAATATCTTCTGTGTAATTTATTTCTAGAAAGTTTTTGATTGTTTCTTCATAAAATTCTTTGAAATCTCTCAATTTTGTGATATAGGAAGGTATCCTAGTAATGGGATTTGAATAAAATGGTGTAAGCTCTATCTCAAAGACTATGGCATTATGATCAGATAAAGGACAATTTATGATTTTGACTTTGTCAATTTTTGTTATTAGGTCATTGGCAACATATATTCTATCAATTCTAGAGTTAGTTTTATATCTATGAGAATAAAATGTGAAGATTAGTGAGTCTGGTTCTGCAAATTCATTTATATCTTTTAAATACAATGTATCTATAAATTTTGATAGTGCTTTAGAGATGGGTTGTTTTCTTCTTTTGGATTTAGAATCTGTATCTTTTTCATTCATTATACAGTTGAAGTCTCCTGCCAATATCAGGCTACCCTTAGTTAAATGAATTATCTCTTCAAAATGCTGTTTAACTGTTTTTAATCCTAGTCCTGGGATCCAATATAGATTTACTAACGTATAGATTCTCTTATTTAACTCTATTGAAACTAGACAAAACATACCTGATGTATCTTGATGAGTAGTAATTATTTTAGGTGTTATAGTTGAGTTGCTAAGTAGTATAGCTACTCCTCTTTTTTGTTTTGTATTGAGAGTTTATTAGTACTGTGTAATTATTAATATTTAAGTTGTTTATATCTCTATCTAATAAGTGTGTCTCTTGTAAAAAGACTATTTGTGGTTTATGTAAGTTTATGTACTTGAATAGGCTTCTCCTTTTATTACTATTATTTAGACCATTAACATTTATGGATAAACATTTCATTTCCTAGTTTTGAGTTTGTTTTATGTGTGAGTTTATGTAAATATTGTTTATTCTTAGTTCCATCTTGGATACAGTATTCAAAAAGTTTTTCTTGTATGATTTTTGCATGTTTCTGAGTGACACCAAAGTGATAGAATAAAAAAAAACAAAGAACTTCCAAACTTGTAATTCTTAACCTTAAAACCATTCCCTATTGCTATGAGGTAATATACCTCTTCGTTTGGTTAGTGAATCTAACCAAACAAACTTTCTACCCTCACAAATAATATTTGGATCAGTTTCTCTTATCCTCTTAGTTTTAAATAAAGATAATTGAATAATATATTAAGATAATCTAATCAGCTAAAATATATACATATATTCTTTACTCATCTTATTGTAATTCAATAATACTTACTTCTAAGCAGGTTTCAAAAAGGTACAAATATTTAGATTAAGGTAGTATCATTTCAAAATAATTTAGGGTATTAATAAACATCATGTTAAAATCTATAACTGTATATTTCATACATCTGTTGAAAACTATTTACTGACATTACTGTATAATACAGTACCATTGTTGTGCAATTGTTTTAGACTACTCAAGTCCGAAACCAGTGTTTAAATTAATATTTGCAAAGTCATATTGGAATAAAAACATGAATAGTTCTGAAACCACATCATATTTCATGTTTAACATAAACTGAAATGCGATACAATGTATAAGTATATTAATATTTCTTTAGTAGACATTAAATATGTTCCTCTGATTGCATTTTCAGCTTTTCAATGACAATTCCCATGGCTGGAGACAACAAGATCACAATTTAGACAGCTCCCTTATCCAAGAGACCACTCATAATGTTGTTACCTGATTGAGTGTCTTGTTGCCAACACTTCCATCAACCCTCAGAGGGACCCTGCACAATGAAAACTGACACAGTACAGAGGTAAAACTGCAGCGACTTGACCACACCCTCAAAGCAAACATCTATGTATATCACACATCAACTCCCACAGCTTAGACTGACACCCAACCAGTGAGTCTATCTGCTGACAACAAGTGCTGGAGATACAATCCTGACCTACTCAACACCAGTAATTCAATCCTATGACTGAACAAAAGTATACTGGAGAACACATCAAAACAATGGAAGCTGCCAAGATTCAAACCACCATGTACGAAAATATTACAGGCCAAAATTCCCAACCCATTTTGCAGCAAAGAGACAAAACGTATTCAAACCATGGGGTAACACCTTTACCACGTCAAAAGGTGTCCAAGAAGCTTGTTTTTCCTCCAACATCGGAGGACAGCCACGATGATCCATGCACTGCAAGAGTACCATTTTATCCTGGCAATTGCTTCACGACTGTATATAGAAACATTTAATCCAAATCATTAACTGGCACCACAACAATATTTCTCAGAAAAGTTGTTTTACAGCCAATGACCAGACAGAACGCATCATTGAGAGGATACATTTATCAAATGTCAAGTGCCCCAGCCATAATACAAGTGTCTCCTCAAATCAATCCCCAACGAATCTACTGCCCACCAAACTTGCAGACCAATACTGGCATCCTTTCATGCAGTCACATTGAAACACAAAAATACAGGTCCGCTGATCAGGAACAACCAGGCTCTCAACTGCCAGACAACACACCCGTCTGCAGAAAGGTCCAAGAATCATAGTTGCATTGTCAAGCATCCTTGTCCACACTAACAGTAACATGATATACCCGCATACACTAGTATTGTGTCATTCTTGATAATGTAAAAGCCAGGCAATATTATAAGAAGGGTGAAGCCACAGCCAGGCAACATAACAAGAAGAGCACAGCCGCAGTCACCATTCAGATGAGCAAACGGGAACAGCATGAGCCATCTAAGGATGGATAGCCCGTTGAGTACCTGCCACAATGCATGCCCATAATGCATGGCAACCCAGTAACAAATTAGGGTGTGGGCTAAGCCTCTCCCCCTTCCACTCAAATCAGATCCAACACAATATGTGTGTAGAACACAGATGCTTGACAAAGCCCAAAGCCACATGGGATATAAACATTGTATAATTGACACACGGGTCAAATCCACTGTTGTTATGTTACTCATTATAGTTGCCTATACAATCATTGCTTCCACTTTCTCCATCTAGTATACCATACCGCCATCTAAATGTTTGATTTGCCAAATGCACATCCAACCTTCTTGTTGCATCCCACCTGCCCACCCGAGGGCATACCTTGGCAGCAGGACATCAGTAGTATTCTGCAGGAGCACCAGCGTGGGAAATGGCAACCCTCCCCAAAACAAACCTGTCAGTTGCTTGACATTTACTAGTTTCTTTAGAGAATTTGTAAAACAGCAGTGATTTTATTTGCTGATGATTAATTTCTGTCTTTTAAACTCTGCTGTATAAAACATAGTAAGGGATAGCTAAAATGTCTGGAAATCTAAACTGATAGAAAGACAAGCAGATATATGTCCTTATCTATCAAGGTGCTAGAAGACATCAGTAGCCATAAACTGAAAGTGCTTCAAAAATAAATATCTGTGTATATTTATATGAACCTTTTATATTATTTATGTTTCCTTAGAAGGAATTTAGGTTTCTGTATCTTTAAATGTGAACCTAGCTTATTTTCTGACTAGACGTCAATTAGAAAGAGTCAGGGGATGGCGTACACAAGTAAATCACGACAAGCAATAAGTAACTCAAGTTTCTAGTGATGTTTGTGGCTGTTAAATTGTCTCGAGAACCAAGCAGGAAAAGGTATGTGTTTTTCTTTTTCTTTTCCCTCCTCTTATTTGGTGACAAACTCATGTAGTGTGCACGCAAGCACTCTAGTTTACGGAGTAGTGTTCACAACTGTCAAACTTTGCATTTTAAACATGCTATGCCTTATTTCTCTACAAAAGAAAAGACAACAGGATATCTAAGCTAGTCACAAGCATCTTTCAACTCCGGATGTCTGGAGCCACAACACACATGACTTATAGCCTCAAAATATCACTTAAAACATATTTTTCACTGGACTATATCAGTATGTGCATATGGGTCAAAGGCAGAACATCTTTTAAGATTATTTAAAGTAGTCTTATGATACATCCTAACTGAAATACTTCATTTCAAAAGCAACACATTTCTGCCCAGCATTAGCGTTTATCCAAACAGGGACACTTTTAACTTATAAAAAGTAATACTATCAGGGATGTAACTAATAATAAGTTATATAGCAGCCATTACTATACCTATTAAGCAATATAACCATATACTGATTAAAGTATTATAAGTTAATGAAGATTTAATAAAAAGAAGAGAAAAATAAAAACAACAAAACACAAAGAGAGAAAATAAATAAATAAATAAATAAATAAACTATTTGGGAACATTATTATGCATTGATTACTCTGATTAAGAATATGAAAATAATAGATGGATAATAATGAAAAATAGAGTAATGTTTAAATTATGCTTAGTATATTGATGTGATTTGAGATAAATGTATTTACATTTATGCTAATTTTGACATTTAAAATATAATTGAAAACAGTACCTGTTTTGGTGTAACTTGAAGACAGTAAGAACTTTTCTTTTGTTGTTAGTATTATTATTTAGATTTTTACAGAATATAACATATGTAAGATTATTTGTCCTTTAGTTTTTTTTTCTTTTGCTCAACAGTTTTCCAATTATTTACTTCAGCATTTCTCTTGATTGTACTTATTGTCCAGTCCATAGATTCTTCATGTGTTAGGATGTTGTTGTTGGTAAGGTATTTTATTGCTGAATCTACTGTTTCAAAGATTTTTATTCCATTTGGTAGAAAAACTTTCAGTCTTGCTGGAAATAAAAGATGGACTTTCAGTTGCTTTTTCTTCAAGGTTTTTTATTGGTAGAAATTCTTTTCTTTTTGAAACCACCTTTGTAGAATAATCATTGTCAAATCTTATTAATGAATCATTGTATTTGATGGGAGAATTTGCCCAAGCATTTCTTAATATAAGATCTTTATCTTGTGTAGAAAAAGTCTCACAATTATAGATCTCGGCTTGTTCTTACCGGAGAAGAAGCATTTCCAGAAGCTGCTAGTGATCTATGCCCGTTCTATACCATATGAAAGAGCTTCAGGTATTTTTGTTACATCTGGTATCCAGGTGGTAAGAAAGTTTATCATATTGTCCCCTTCAGATTTTTCTGGTAGACCATATATTCTAATATTATTTCTTCTTGTTCGGTTTTCCATATCATCAAGTTTTTCTAGTAAATATGTATTCTGTTGAAGTAAGAATTCAGTTTGTTGTTCTTCTACTTGAACTCTAGTGTCAATGTCACTTAATGACTGTTCAATAAGTGATATCTGTCCTTTCTGCTGTGTAAACATTTCTTGAAGCTGTTCCAGTTGTTGTGAGCACTTTTCTTTAAAAGTATCTATTTTATTGTCCATCTTGTCGATTTTTATTGTAAGTTCCTGTATATTTGTAATGAGAGACTGCAGGTCTTTTTTGAGAGAAGAGTCTTGTGCTGTATTCCTTAGATGACTCATGCTGTAAAGCTGATATTGGTGCTGATTTTCCAGTAATTAATTTGACAGGAATTATTCAAGTTCTGACAATAAAATTTTTCTTATAGATGCTCAGAGTTATTAGAAATAAGTTAGTAATAAAAATTTCTTCAAATTAAATATTATTTTGTAAAATTCCTGTCAGGAATTGTATTGAGGTAAGAGAGCTGAAATGAAGTGCAGCTATCAGTTCAGCATCCTAGCCACGCCCCCCTACTAGGCCTTTTTAATGCATTGTTACTCACACTCTGCTGTGGGAACATCCCTTGTAACAAAACATTTCTGGCAAAAACTTTCAGATCCATATGTATATCAACCATATCTGAGCTTTTAGCAGGAACAAAGGAAAGCCCTTTGCTCATTAAAGAAATCTGTGCTGATGTTGATCTAATGAATGAAATATTAAACACCAACCCATTCACAGCTTGTTCCGTGTCTTTGGTCTGGTCCCCACATTCTCCATGCTCTATTGCCACAGGGCCCTTCCCTTCCTCACCCTGCTTCTGGACCTCTCTTTGTTGTTTATAGGCAGTGGTTCTCACAACAAAAAAGACACTGAAGTGGAATTAGTTGACTGAGAAGAAGCTGTAGACATTTGCGAGTGCACATTCACTGACCCAGTAGGAACATGGCCAAGTGAGGGGGCGTGACCTCGGATTCCATTGTAATAGTTGTATCCAAGCGCTGTAGCTGATCTCCTATTGAAGTGTTGTAATCTCCAACTGGAACATGTTCCCTTGGCCATGAAAATACAGCCCCTTTCTGAAAGTCAGCCATATCTTTCTGTAATTTCTTCAGTTTTGAAATCTGAAGTTTCTTTTCATAGAAAACAACATTCTCATGTAAAATATCAAGTCTATCCCCCAATAATCTCAACCAGAAACCCAGAAACAATACTGATCTATAAACATTTTGTCTCATTCAATAGTTCTTTCTCCTGGGGCATGAAAACAATTGATCAATAATTTCATGTAATCAAAACTTAATTTCAAGTTTAATGCTTGCCACTGTTTCAACAAGTCTGGAAACATTTCCCCATAGGTCGGCATTTTCAAAACCTTGAGACCTCCGAGGACTACTGTATGATGCAGAGATGCTTCCATGTGAAACCTCTGCCATTAAAGGCATTTAAACATAAATAGTTTATTCTCAAGTTCCCTATATTGTTTCAAAAATTATATCTATACATTCTCATTAAAAGCAGTTTGTTGTTCCTGTATGTCCACCACATTTGCAAGAAGGGGGTTCATGCTTGTGTAAAGAACCCTGCATAAATGATCCATATGTGTATTCAGCATATTTAATGAATTAGGGTTGTAGTCTAATTCAGTGCTATAACCCTCAGCCATGCCTCAGTCTCTAAGCACAAAACAATCCAATGGAATACAAACAGCAATTGGTCCCTGGGTGAAGACTCTGTACCATGAACAATTAAGAGCAAACTAAAACAAACAAAAAAAAAAGCTCCGGAATCACCATGGCTGTAAAACACATATTTTTTTCAACTGAGTAAGTGCTTTTATGACTTAGCAGTCACTTCATAAGACTATTACAATGAAAAGCATACACCCTATTTAAATAGGATAAATGTTTGATCTCATTCAATACTTCTTTCTCCTGGGGCATGAAAAAGATTGATCAATAATTTTATGTAATCAAAACTTAATTTCAAGTTTAATGCTTGCCAGTGTTACAACAATTCTGGAAACGTTTCCTCATAGGTCGGCATTTTCAAAACCCTGAGACCTCTGGTGACTACTCTATGATGAAGTTTTCCTGAAGCCTGTATTGCGTGCATGCATACTTCCCCATTGACTGAAAGATGTGAAAAGTTCTGCTTAAAGACATAATTGTGGTGTTATTTATGTTTTTGGAAAGATTATAGGTTTTACATGTTTAGTCTTTTATATGCATAATGTGTTTTTAAAAGTATTTGCATAAGTAAGTGAGCGTATGCTTTGGCTGATTGATAGCTCCTTATTTAAATAGGGTGCATGCTTTTCATTATGATAGTCTGATGAAGTGACTGCTAGGTCATGAAAGCTCTTCGTTGAATAACATATTTGTTTCACAGATGTGGTGATTCTGGACCATTTTTTTTTTGTTTTAGTTTAAAATACAAATCTGTAATCCAAGCCAAGTTTGCACTTTCATTCACAAAATGTGTGAACTTCTTCAGACCTGGTCTTAAGAAGTGAAGAAGTTCACACATTCTGTGAATGAAAGTGATAGCAAAATAAATCTTTAAAAGTTCTGCTGGTTTCTTTTTTCAGCCATCTGACTTGGATTACTGTTTTGCAGTTTGCTGTGCAACTTAGTTTCTTTTAGTTTAAAATACTCTACTGTATCATTGATAGCTATAGGTTTCCCACCATGAACAACAAAAGCATACCTCCTACCTAGACTTACTGGAGTCACTTGCCATACAGCCCAACACCTTAGTCATGGGAGATTTCAACTATCCTTCCATTGACTGGGTGACATACATGAGCATGAACATGTTCACCCAGTGGTTCCTGCACTTTGTTAATACAAATGCTCTGGAACAGATAGTCTGCACCTCCACGAAGGGGATGAAATGTCCTTGACATAGTACTCATCAAAATAAGGGGTCATTGCACTCCCCTGTGTGTCATGGCCTCCCTGATAAGATCGGACCATAAATAAGTCTCACTCTATTTAACCTGTCACCACCACAGGAGCAAAAACAAATAAAAATCTTTTCCAAAGGAAACTAGGTTCATAGGTTCATAGGATGGTACTCGGTTATCAAGTCTAGGGCATATACAAGCCTAGCCATAACAATTCTCTGGCTATTTCTTCCCACAATATTTACTTTCCTGGACCCCTGTCTAGCAGGGAAACTGACATGATCCCCGGGATGAATTTCCTATCTCCCATCAAATTGTCAAGGTTCCTTTTGAAGAAGGCCAAAGAGGTGTTCTGCTTGACATGTATGGGCAGTCTATTCCAGAGTCCGGGGAGTCTCTGGGTCAGGAACCTATCCCTCCAGCATGTTTTGTTCATTGTGATGACAAGGTTTAGATCCCTGGAGTGTGTGGCTCTGAGGGATTGGGATTTCTTTAAGTGTAGCATGTCCAACAGCTCTGGGTTTGACATGGCCTTGTATGTTATGCAGAGATCACCTCTGAGTAGACGATATGCAATAGAGTATAGCTGGATTTTTTTTAGATGGTCAGCATAGGGCATCTGCTTTAGGCCTGTGACTCTTTTAAGGAGGTATTTCTGTGACCTTTACAGTTGTTGCAGATGTCTTGAGAGGTACATACCAAACTGGGCCTTGTGTTCTATAATGGGTCTAATGAGGGATGAGTACAGTGGGATAATGACATCTTTTTCTGGATGAAAAGCCCTTAGTTATGAGGTGTGCCACATAGAAGGATTTCCTGACTGTTGTAGCGATGTAGTTATCGAAGATGAGACCATTGTCCACCTGTGTCCCTAAGTCTCTTATCACACTTTTGGTGTTTAGTGTACTGCCACCTATGTGATAATTCATGGGTACATGTTTTTTTCCAAAGGGGATAACTATAAATTTCTTGGCATTGAGCTTGAGCCCATGGCTCTGGCACCAAGCATCTGTTTCTGTAAGGCCCTTTTGTAGAATATCCACATCATTTGGAGATTCAGTAATGCCTCCCAGTTTGCAGTCATCTGCGAACTTTGTTAGCCAGAGTCCCTTAGTGTTGGCCTGTACTTCAGAGAAGTAGATGCCAAACAAGAGCGGTCCCAGGACTGAACCCTAAGGTACTCCACTTGTCACTTGTCTGGAGCTGGATTTGGAGTTGGCTACTTTTACAGTGTGGGTTCTGTCACTACACCCTACTAAGCCATATAAAAAGTTTTATATCTCCTAAACCACAGACAACAATGACTGCTAGAGGTGTATACAAATGCCCTGTATAAATACTTAAACAACTGTATAGTCTTGGCTCTACCAAATCAGATTAAAACAAGGTGCTCCCAAAACAACAGCCTACCCTGGTCAATGCCAAGTATAAACAGGTTATATAACAAAAGAAGGAAAATTATGTCTAAAAGCTAGAGGAAACTGACTCAGCAAGGAAGAATTCCCTCCACAACTTGAGCAAGCAAATCAGAAATCTTGTGATTCCTCCAAATCTAATTACAAAGCTAAAATAACATCCGTAGCTAAGGATAATCATAAGGTATTCTTTAACTATGTTCAGAATCGTAAAGGGAATGCAAGGTTATTGGCTGAACTGGTAGTAGATGGTACCACTCATACTATTCTAGAGGAAATTGTCAACCTGCTAGCTGACAGATCTGGTGCAAGCTTCACCCCCTGCCCACCCGTCCCCAACAGCCATACCCCAAAGCAAACCTGACACATGTCCTCTGCCTAGAATCTCTAGAGAACATGTCATATCTGCACTCTACAAGGCCAGAAACACTGCCTTAGTGGAACTAGGTTGCTTATTAAGCAATTTAAAACAGGACATAGCGAACCCGCTTGCCGTTCCCTTTAACCATAGGCTGAGAACTGGTTTTGTTCTAGCAGAGTGGAGAACAGCATCAATAATCCCCTTACACAAAGGGGGCCATCAACCGACCCTGGGAACTATAGACCCATATGTCTAACCAGCCACATCTACAAGGCCATGGAAAGAATCTTCATGGACCTTATCAATGGACATAGGCAACCTTCAAATTCTAGACCCAACCCAGTTTGGCTTTGTTAAGGGTAGCTCATGCTTACCTGGTGGACTTATTTGAAAAAGTCACCAAAGCCCTGGATGAAGGTAAGACAGTGCATACTGCTTATCTTGACCTAGTGAAAGCTTTTGATACAATTCCCCACTCAGTTATCATGCATAAACTCTCTTAGCTGGGGATTAAGACATAAGTCACTAAAGGATAGCCAATTGGATCACCAATAGAACATGTGCTGTCAGTCTTGGTGACTCCACCTCTACCCATCACCAGTGGCATATCACAAGGATTTGTGCTGGGCCCTTTACTGTTTGGACTCTATTTCTTGGAAGTCCAAGCTAAAGTAGATGGCCTTTGGCTTACCAAGTTTGCTGATGATTGCAAAGTGGGTGCAATTATTGAGTCCCCCAATGATGTTAACCTATTACAGGCGGGGGTAACATTGACAAATCACTGGTGCCAAAGCCACTGTCTAAAACTAAATGCAAAAAGTGCATTATTATCCCCTTTGGCAAAGCAGAATAACCTGCTAATTACAATATTGACAGCACCCCCCCTAAGTTCAAACCCAGTGGTGGGAGATCTGGGAACACAGGTACATAGCAATCTGAACTTCGACTACCAAGTTTCCACAGTTGTAAGAAAAGCCTTCTGCATTGCACATCAAATAAGTAAGGGCATTGCATCCAGGTCTAAGAATGTTATAACTCCACTGTACTTGACCCTTATCAGACCATTAATACAGTACAAAGCTCCCTTCTACATGCACCTCACCAGACACCTGCAGCAGATGGAGAGACTACAGAGGTTTCTCAAGAAGATATAAAGCCTCCAAATCATGACTTACATGGACAGACAAAGTCCCATCAATGTACTCTGTATCATATAGGCTGCTGAGAGACAACTTGTGCCTGGCCTACAGAGCAGTCTCTGATCTTGTCCTGATGGATATGGTGCACATCCATAAGTCGAGTCACATGCTCTAAAGATCTTAACCTAGCCTGTGACATTAACAGAACATGCTGGAAAGACACATATATCTCCAAGAGATTGCCACTACTCTGGAATAAACTTCCAATTCATATGAAGCAGAGCTCCTCACTGACCCTATTCAAGAGCAACTGGGACAAATGGATGGGAGACCACAAATTCACCCCAAGGGAGACACCCATGTCTCTCATGGACAGGGGTAGTGGGTGTTTATCATAGACTCACTCTGTGAATTATGTCCATCTAACCAAAGACAATTGAGGCAACTCAGGATTAACATAGTTAGGCTTTTAAGGGCTCTAGGGCCACTAGCCTAGTAACTTCCTAGTAACCTATGAGCCTATTATGACAGATATATGACAGAGATACAAAAAGGTTAATGTTACTCATTAAGTTACTATTACAAAAAGGAATAACAAATACAAAACTTGTCAAGAGCAAGACTTGTCTCAAATGCTAGCTTGTATTACAGTTAAGTATTGCACTCAGGTATTCATTTAGAGCTAACATTCTCTGTGTTTCCATAACACAAATATAGAGGGCTATGATCTGGTCACCAACTGTAACCACATTATCATGTGTTCGAAACATAGATGCCAAGAAATTCACCTCAAGATGTGTCAAGAACACATAATGAGTTATGATTGGTGAAACATGATCATAGCTCTTTGGAGTGCATGGAGTATTATCTACTACATCTTCTACCAGTTATAAAAGAAAAAAAAATGTTATATGTTTTACCTTTGGAAGTCAGTAAAGCACTTACTGAGTTCTGTCACACAGACAGCAAGTAAGGAAACAGTCAGGGACAGTTTTTAAATACTGCCCTAATGTAAATTAGTTATAGACTGACATCTATATACTTTAGTGGACATAGGAGGAAAGATATTCAGGGACAGAAGGAACATCCCTTCCCTTATACCTGTCCATCAGAGGGCTTAGGGTGTATGTAATGATTGTAGCACACCTTTGTAAGTTCTGTTATGTTTGGATCACTACAGTAGTACAGAACATGTTTATCTTTTTCTGATCTTGAAGTATACTCATGGCACTCCATGCTATACATATATTTTTTCTCTGCTATGTTACATAACTATACAATAAATTGGCCATCATCAGCCAAGCATAGATTTACTATAAAAGCAAAAATTATTTTCCATACTTTCACATTTTCACATTTGCATTCAGTTTGCAATATCCCTCAGTGTCACATAAGTTTCATATAGTCATGATTGATAGTGCCCGACTGCTTAGAAATGGGTGATTTCTGTTCCCTGAGTATGATATTTTTAGGAATGAAAGTCAAGTGTATTTGAAACTGTACATCTTCTTTTGTCCGTACATTATTCCCATCTCCTATTCTCAGGCAATAAACACCCATGCCCATGTCACCGATTTATAAAAAAAATATTTTCCCATCCCATTCCAAATCTAGGACACATAGATTCTGTCCAGCTGTACAACTTTCACTTATTCCATAACCTTCTGAAAATTACACACTGCCGATTCTACCACTGTGGTACACAGCATATCCTGTTGTGCACACTTTAACCTGCGTACAGCTTTCCAACAAGGGCACGGTGCTCACTATACTGTGGCACACATGCTACCTTGATATGTACCCTTCACTCTGTGTGTTCTCTTCCAACAAGAGTACGCTGCCTACCCTGCAGCAATAGCACACAGATTGGCTGCTATGCATCCTTCACCCTGTGTTTAGTTTTCCGTCAAGTACACACTGCTTGCTATACAAATCAAACTGATCTGCAAAACTGCAAAGTGCATTACAGACAAATATTCTGTGAAGTCAAAATTAACAGCTTTTAAAACAGTGTTACAAGTAAAGCCATGGATATGCCCTGCAGAAAATGCTGCACTAAAAGTTTATCTAGGTACAAAGACAGATGTGAATAAAAAAGCAAAAAGTTAAATGTAATTTAAAGCAAGCAGCATGCATATGCTGCTAAGAGAATACTCATATTTTATAGTATTTATTTTGTTTTATGTAAGGAACTGACCAGGTATACATACAGTAAAACCAAGAATCAAAATGTAATTATCTTTCCCTGATATCACATAGATTTATGTTACCAAAACCTAGGTATAATGTCTCTCAGATTATGCATAATTTTCTGGTGGTCTTTGAAATCCTGCATTTTATCAATTCTGTGTTGGATGAGAGCCTTGTTCCAAAATAGGCTGAAAGCACTGTTATTAATGAAAAATAGCACCAAGGAGTTGGCATTAGTGCTTTGAAGACTATAACTGGATTATTTACTCAAAGTACCATAATTGTATATGATTGTAATAAAAAAGCATCATAATCTCAATGTCTTTGTATTAAAATTGCTTGATTCAGTGTTCTGCTTCACAGCAAAATGTTCCCACAGGCATTTCCAGCTATAAAAGAATGTTACAGCTTACATAAAATATTTAGTGGATGTAGTCTCATAATCACAACATGCAATTAGCGCATTCACTGTAAGACACTTTACAATGATCACTAGATTATTTGATTGTTTGCTTGATTTTATACTTTGCAGTAACAAGGACACACTAAAACAGTCTATTTTCATGTTTCAAATGTGCAGACAACACACATGTATCAAAGCATTCATTAGTGAAAACAAATAATTGCTATTCTGAATGCATACATATAACTAAAAATTATTGAGCATGCTTTGGGTCCCAAAAATTTAAGACAGTCACTGTACACTTATTGTTGCTATAATTAATTTTGTTACTCAAAAATCATGAAGTTCAGAAACCACAAATAGGAGATAATCTGAGTTCTATTCATAAATTCAGTTAGTGTACTAAATAATGTTTCTGTTTTAAATTAAATGGGAGTAATGTATGTATTATTATAAAGACCTGCACTGAATAAATAGCAGTTTATGTACTGTGGATTGCTCACTCTAATCTTATTCAATACAGTGACAGGGTCACAACTGAGGAGGGGATGATTACTGGCTACTATACTCCGACATACAGGTGCTTGGACTTCTCTCTGTTTAGTAAACCTAACACTGTGGCATTATTACAAGTTAAAACCTAACTGGCAGAGAGAGTTCAGTTAGTGCAAACTCTACCTATTTGAGCCTATTCAGATATAAGCAATATAATGAGTTGTTTAAATGGGAAACAGAGGAAAGTAGTAACTTATGCAGATCATAAATATTCTAGCATTCATTCAGGAGCTTTCTAAGAAATAATTTATCTATTTATTTGGTTACAGGGAGCCATGCCCCGAGCTGGCAAATAATGGGAATACTACATGGAACCAAACATTTCTGAATTGGATGCCAGCCAATTTCAGCACAAGGGCACATGCATGCACATACAGACATGCAAACTCACAAACACTCACACACACACACACACACACACACACACACACACACACACACACACACACACACACACACACTCAGGTGTACAAGAGTTTGAAATATAAAATATCCTCCTACCAACATGTGTTTGAGATGTGAGATGAAACTTGACACCCTAGCAAAACCACCACACAGACAGGACATGCAATTCCAAAAAGAAGGTACTCCAGTAGGGAACCAAACCAGAGAACCAAGTACTGTGAGGTATCTCTAAAGCTATCCTAGTATTATACTTTGCAGTAATCAGATATTCACACATGCATATGCATTCTGTTTTTGTGACATCCATACAATACACATTGTCTCCATTTGACAAAACATTCTTTCTACAGGTTATCTGTAATATTGCAGCAACTGGCTATGAGATATTGCCATCAAAAAAGCCTACACTAAGTGTACACAATATATTCAAGAACATTCTTATCATATTTTTTGTGCTTTCTAGTCACTCAGAAAGATTACACCAAGTGTACATGTAGTCTACACTTTGTGCTAACCTTTATGAATCCCTGTCAATATTTAAAGCTGCAAAAATATCAACAGGGAAAACTAAAATTAGGAGGAAGAAGGTGTGTGTTATGGTTGTGTTGTCTGTTTATTCAGAACTGTGTACACTTAGTGGCGGCGGTAGTGAATCTCAGGCAACAACTATTTTGCTATGAATCTTATTTGGAAAACAATTTTGGATCCTTTGATAACTGTCCTAACACTGATTGCAAGACCAAACTACAGTTCTATTTTAATTGGTCAGTAATGTCGACTTGAAAGATGATGTTGTGGAAGCAGATGAATGTAATTAAGTCACATAATCATTTTTACTTTTTTAGTCTTTCTTTACTGTCGAAAAAAGGTCAATAATGCGAAGTCGCACACTGCACTGTTGTGAAAATGTACTGTTATTGAGATCTACAGGACAAATAGTAAGCGGATATTGGTCAAACAATCAAGATCAAGCATTTCGTTATCCCATAGTGGGGATTCTGATTCAGTGACTGTAACACCATCTGAGAAGTTACCAACAATCAGAAATGCTGAGATTGGACAATAATCTGGCTGGTCACCGAGATGTCTGACTTTTCATATTATAGGTAGAATGGATAAAAAGTATGGTACTAAAATAAAATTAATATAAGTAAATATTTTTTCCTAGTCATATATTTCTATTTCTGTCTAGGCAATTCAAAATGTGTGCATGGCTAGTTAAAAACTGATCCAATTCTGTTTTGCTTTTGCAAGCAATAATGATGTGATGGATGGTGCACTCCCAGTACCTTACTGCTGCATGATTCAGAGTCGTTTGCAGAGTTTGCAGGACTGACAAATTGTTGTTACAGATTTATCTCTTTTAATGCAAAGCTACAGGAAATGTTGCAATACCTGCCTATGCAGAAATTTTGTTAAGTTTGCATTTCTTTGGAGACTATAAGTCATGCTGTGGTAAAAGGTGGTAGATCAAATTCACCAAGAGATTTCCAAATCACAAGTGTAACCATAATGCATTCCCATAATATATTAACAATATGTTAGCAATATTGCTCTTGACCCTGTTCCTAACTGTTTTTTCCCAATTGTAGGTACTGCTGGTGACTGGATTATTGTCTAGACCAGAAACAAAATGCATTACCTTATAGAATGATTTCATGAGTAAGGCAAACCATATTGCTTTAGTTAGACCACTTAGTAACAATGATAGTACCCACATCAGCAACATGTTTTAAACATATGCCTGTTTTTGGTTGGAAAGGAAAACAAACCACCACCAATTCTTTATAAATTCAAACTTCAGATTCAAACTTAGGATTGTTCTTCCAAAAAAGTAAGCACAGTGCAATAAAGTAAATAAAAACAACCAAGGCAAACAGGAGATACAACAATACTATAACAGCCTATGCTTAAACTACAGACACAAAGAAAGACAGCATGTCAGGTCATTTAAATTCAGGTAGGCTAGGTTACAGAAATGTTTTTTAAGGAACCTCTTGAAGGTGGCCAACTGAAACACAAAAATTGAATGGTATGTTACCTGAAATGCAAACAATCTAATGGCAGAAGTTTCATGTCATGACCAACTACAAATAGCACCAGAGCAGCTGAGTGAAGCATTTGGACAGGTCAGTAGGAAATGAGAAACTCGTATCTGTTATTGTTATGGCATAGTGTCTGGTTCTAGCTATTAAAGCCAAAGCTTTCAATGGCAATGTCTCTCACTGCATGCCGAGTAGGAAAACAGTCATTTTACTTTGTGGCAATGTTGTGATAAGTATGGATATCTTCAGAATTAATGGAACCTTTTACAAAACTGCTGAGCTCTCCTACTACTTAATTAAGTTCTACATTTTGACAAGCTGAGGCATGGTATGGTAAGAGGAGCCCAAGTCTTGGACTGCCAAGACCATTAACATTAAGATCTTAACTATTACTTGAAAATGTAGAGTGAGCCAGTGTAGGCCCTAGAGGATGGGAGTAGAATGATGTTTATGGGATGCACCAGTAGGTAAATGTGACTGGGTTCTGCACCAGCAGTAACTAATTAGTCCTTGTGCTGGGTAGATTGAAGTAAATGGCACTAAAGTATCCAAGATAGGAAGAAACCTTGCATGAACTGCCTCAAAAAGATCCTCAAGAGAAAAGAGGTGGTTAGTCCAGGTGGCATACTTAAGATGATACCAGGATCAAGCTGCTGAATCTATCCTGTTATTGATACACTTGAGGACTAAACCAGCCATCTAACATTAAGAAGGGCTCCCCTGCACCCTTGTGGCAGAAGAGTGTGGATATAGCCTTATCGTTGCTGAGGATTGCTGCAAGAAGGTTCATTGTGTGCTATCCTATTGGTAGATTAGCTTAAATGTGTTTAAGTTTGCCTGTATTTAATTTAAGCCTTACATTTGTGGCTTAGCAATGCCCTGTATAGATGCAAACATCTTGAAACACAAATTTTCTGTATACATCTGTCACTGTAACCCTCCCAAACTTCCCTGATGCACTACAGGCAACTTAGTTATGCACTAAACACCATTGCCACACTTATCATCCCTAGCCTTAAATAGAACAAGCCCATTTGTTAGCCTTAGAACAAAAACTGGTCAAGCTAGCTCCCTTCGTTCCATAATAGTACATATGATAAAAATAACTGCTTTAATAGATGGGCAGTATCCCATCATTTCTCTGGTCAGCCTGACTGACATGGGCATCATGAGGCAATGTAGTAATTACCTCCTATATACACTGACAACCACTTATCCTAAAACAAACAAATACCCTATGTGAGAGAAATAATTATACTATAAAACTGGAATCAGTTCTCTCACATAACAACATTAAACAGGTTGTCAGCATACACACTTCACCTCTCACACAAAATAAGGTCATGACACATAAACCCACATACTCGGGAGGTCCTCACTATAAACCAACCAAAAGATCACAGCCCTCCCAAATGTAAACCACTTGCACGTACAGTTATGCAAATAAAAACCACTATACATAATAACATATACACCACTGTCTCTGAAAATAAGCCCATAAGGCTAACCACCTCAAAACCTAATGTCTTGGTCATAGGCAACTCCACAGTGAGACACACAGATGTCTCCCTCACCAGGCTGGACAAGGAGAAGGTCACAGTCAGCTGCCTGTCAGGTGCAATGATCCATCAAATAATGCATGCACTCTAGTCAATCAACAACAAGTACTGTTATGACTTAGTCATAGTCCATGTTGGGTGAATGACCTGAGATGTACCTCTCTGGACTACATGAAGAGAGACATGAGTGAACTCTCAGATTATGTATCCCAGGTAGGTATGACCCTAGCCCTAATCAGCATTCTACCTTCCCCCAGGATGATGCCACAATATAAACAAAAAATGATAAACTTCAACAATTGGCTTAGCTTTTGGTTTCAGCCCAGGGGGATTCAGTATCTCTCAGCTTGGGAAGACATGGCTGACAGGCCATGCTGCTCTGCCAGAGATGGTCTGCACCTGTCTTGTCTAGGCTTTCAGATACTGGCAAAGGTGCTTGCCTCCCCCATAGTGCCTTTTTAAAGGCAATGTCAAAACAACATTTCTGACATAACAAAATCCACTCAGGACAAACGCAATGTTCTGATGCTTAATGCTAGGAGTCTAAATATGGAACTGCACTCCCTGGAAGCACTCCTCACCTTGGAAGATGCTAGCATCTGTGCAGTCACTGAGACATGGTCCAAGGCTGTGGAGAGCACACCAGCCACACAAGGCTACAATGCCTTCCACACATTCATACCTCAAAGTGTGCATGAAAGAACCAAAGGAGAAAGTGTATCCATCTTCATTAAAGCCAAGTACACCTCAAGACTGGTCAAACAGTATGAGTCTCTTGAGCTACCCTATGTCCAATTGACTATTGGCAAAATACCCAACCACATCATTTCTACCTATAGTATACCCACAATGAACCAAGAAAAGCATGCCACCTACCTGAACTTGCTGCAGTCACTCACCATGTAGCCCAGCACCCTAGTCATGGGAGATTTCAACTATCCTTCTGTCAACATACATGAGCACAAACATGTTCCTGGACTTTGTCAATACAAATGCCTTGAAATAGGTATTCTGCACCCCCACAAGGGACTCAGTTGTCCTTGACATAGTTCTCACCAACATGTGGGGGGGGGGGGGCACTGCACTCCCCCAATGTGGTGCTTCCCTGATATGGTCAGACCATAAATCAGTCTTATTTGAAGTAATTATTCGATCTGACAGTCCCACAGGAGCAAAAAAAAAAAAAAAAAAAAAAAAGTTTTCCAGAGCAAACTATAGCCTACTAAGCAATGGTACAAAAAGTTTTGCACCCCCACACTCACTGACCACAATGACTCCTATGCAGAGGTGTACACAAATGCCCTGTATAAACATTTATTTAACTGTATAGACTCAGCTGAAACTGACTGGATCAAAACCAAGTCCTCCTGAAAAAACAAGCCACCCTGTTGGACCTCAAGTATAAACAGGTTATATAAAACAGGAAGAAATTGATGTCTAAGAACAAGAGGGAACTGACTCAGCAGAGGAATAACTCCCTCTGCTTCAACAAGCAAATCAGACATCTTGTAAAATTCGATAAAGCTAATTACAAAGCTAAAATATTATCCCTAGTGATTAATAATCATAAGGCATTCTTACACTATATCTGAAATCTAAAAGGGAATGCCTTGCTATGTGCTGAGCTGCTAGAAGATGGTACCACTCATACTATACCAGAAGAAATTCCCAACCTGCTAGCTGACAGATTTGGTGCAAAACATCACCCCCTCCCCTGCCTACACCAGCCATACCCCAAAGCATACCTGACACCAGTCCTCTGCCTAGTATCTCTAGAGATCAGGTCATATTTGTGCTCGCCAAGGTCAACAATATGGCCACAATGGGACCAGATAACATCTCAAGTTGTGTACTGAGCAATCTAAAACAGGACCTAGCAGACCAACTTGGCATTCTCTTTAACCACAGCCTGAGAACTGGATTTGTTTCAGCAGATTGAAGAACAGCAGCAATGATCCCCCTGCACAAACTGGGGTCATCAACTGACACTGGCAACTATAGACTTAACCAGCCTCATCTGCAAAGACATGGAAAGGATAAGCATATCGACAAGGATGTAGGCAACCTTCAAATTCTAGACCACCCCAGTTTGGTTTCATTAAGGGTAGATCATGCTCATTAAACTTAGTAGTCTTTGAGAAAGTCACCAAAGCCCTGGATGAAGGTAAGACAGTGCACGCCACCTATCTTGACCCAGCCATGGCTTTTGATATAATCCCCTACTCAGGTATCATTGAGAAACTCTCCAGCTGGGGATTAACCTTTATGTCACTAGATGGTTAGCCAACTGACTCACTGACAGAACACATACTCTCAAAGCTGATAATGCCCCCTCTTCCAGAAGACCCCATCACAAGTGGCATACCACAAGGATCTGTGCTGGGCCTTTTACAGTTTGGAATTAACTTTTCAAAAGTCCAGGCCAAATTCAACAGCCTTTGCCTTACCAAATTCACTGGTGATTGCAAATTGGATGCAATCACTGAGTCTCCCAATGATGTTAACATATTACAGGAGGGGCTAACACATAAAAAAGATTAGTGCCAAAGCCACAGTCTAAAACAAAACACAAAAAAGTGAATTATTATCCCCCTTGGAAAATTGGAATTCCCTGCTAATACAATATTGCTAACACCCCCCCCCCCCAATTTCAAACCCAGTGGTGCGAGATCTGGGAACACAGGTAGACAGCAATCTGAACTTTGACAACCAGGTCTCCACAGTGGTAAGGGAAGCCTTCTACATTGCACATGTTATAAGTAAGGGCATTGCAACTAGGTCTAAGGATATTGTTACTCTACTGTAATCAACCCTCATCAGACCATTAATAGAGCACAATGCAAATGCTCCCTTTTGTATGTACCTCACCAGACACCTGCAGTAGCCGGGAAACCCACAGAGGTTTCTCTCCAAGAAAATACAGGGCCTCCAAACCATGACTTATTAGGATAGACTGAAAGCTCTGTAACTGAACTCTGTATCATATAGGCTGCTGAGAGGTGACTTATGCCTGACCTACAGGGCAGTCTCTGACCCTTTTCTGATGGAAATGCTGAACATCCGCAAGTCAAATGGCACAAGAATCCCTCACTCTAGGGATCTTAACTTAGCCTGTGACATAAACAGAACATGATGGAGAGACAGAAATATCTCCCAGAGATTGCCGCTCCTCTGGAATAAACTTCCAATTCATGTAAAGCAGAGCTCATCTGACCCTATTCAAATGCAACCTGGACAAATGGATGGGAGACCACAAATTTACCCTGGATGGCACCCATGTCCCTCATGGACAGGGGGGGTTTGTGCTGATCACAGACTCGCCCTGCAAATGACATCCATCTAACCAAGGATAACAGGAGCAACTCAGGATTAACATGGCTAGGCTTGTAAGGGCTCTAGGGCCACTAGCCTAGTAACTTTGTATGAACCCGTGGAAATAATAATGCTCTCAAATGTATTTTCTTGTTTTTTCACATTCCAAAGTATTTCCAGTGTGAACCACCAACAGTTTGATCTGTTATCTGTTTTGTTATTGTGCTTTGCATTATTTCTGAGGACTTAGCCTTTAAATAAATATGTAAGGATGCTTGGCACCATCAGTGATTTTGTGCTTCACTGGATGCAGACTGCACTCTCTTTCTGTTTGTAGAAACTAACACTGGAAATAAACAAGCAAATAAAAAGAAAGACTCCATTGTATATTTTCTATTAGAGAGAATTGTGATTTCTTATCTCTAGATTTCATAAAATAATATATAATATAAATAATAATATATATATAAATAATATATATATATATATATATATATATATATATATATATATATATATATATATATATATATATACACATATATATATATATATATATATATATACACTTTTCACCACAACTAATGCTAAACCTAAAACTAAATGTCTAAAATTATCTTCATAAATGCTACTAGTCTTGTCAACAAAATCAACCAACTAGAACAATGGCTAGAGTTAAAACATCTGGATACAATTGCTATTATTAAAACACGGTTCAAAGAATCCATCATTAGTTTTCACTAAGTTTTCACTACATTATTTCACATTTTTTCAATCTTCTGAAGAATGAAGCCAGGCAGAAGATCAGGCAGGGGGTGTGAAGCCTCTACAAACAGTTCTATTCTGCTCCAAACTACTATCATCCTCAAATCTTGCAGACTCTGAATTCAGATGGAGCATTAACTCTTGCCTTATAAGCAGTCACTTGGCATTAACATCTGGATATTCTCTATGTTTCTTCACCAACTAGTATTAAGGCAACTGATGCATTATTGTCCATTCTCCCTTGCACTAAAAGTAAACAGCTCATAGCACTAGAAGGTGTTTTCCTAGGCAGACACCCCTCACTCACTGCTGCACACAAACCTATAGCACCACCCAGTTACAACTTTCTTATTCATCAAAACTACCCCTTTGAAAATTATTTGCATTTATTACAGTCTAGCAAATCTTCTACTCATAAGCAACCTCTAAATTAATTCTGCTTTTCCTACAGCCATTTCACCTCCTCCTAAGATCATTATACCTTTATCAAGAAAATAGAGGATAAATGTCAGCAGCTTCATCAAATCATATTATATATTTGTATCAGCTAGGAATCATACTTCTCCCAATTTAGGAACAAGTCTTATTCCTAAAAGAATCTTACACCTTGGTTTATACTAGACCCAAAACTAGAAATACAAAAAGAGACACTGCTTTGTACACATGAAAATCTAACAATAGCCCAGCAGCATAGGTATTCCTTTCATGACTAAGAAATTCCTGTTCAGTGTAATTAACAATAAATCTAAACAACATACCAAAATAAACTTGACTCTTTCAGAAACAATTCCACGTTATAACAGTAATAGCTAAAAAATGTAACAAGTTATATTAATTCTTGTTATAATCTGTCCGTCAGCTACATGTTAACCCAGACTTCACTGAAAAAAAGTACAGCACTCATTGACAACCCACTTTCCCACAACTGGTGCTACTAACAAGATCCCTTCCAACCATGTCAACTCAAAGTACCTTCCCAATGACCATATGACTCTTCTATTCCATCTTGTGTACAGTCCTGTATCAAGTATAAATAACATCATAAGAGTTAAGTGGCATTGACAACTAATGACTTAATGATGCCTTAGATTTATCTATGCCTAAAGGATGGCAGCCATTGATCGATATATGTAATCTTAGAATTAATAATAACTGTATAAGAAAACATATGTCTACAGAATAAAATCAATGAGAAATATCACTATGGTTTGTTTTTTTTTCCCATTAATGTATGTGTATCCATGTCACAGTTTCAATTGTAATTTAATGATGTTTAACAAAAGATCGGCATCTGAATATGCATACTATAAAAGATCATGTTAGAACTCAGGACTGCTTATCAACCATTATGGATGTGGATCAACAAACTGTATGTAAATTTAGATAAGTCAGCTGTTTTGCGATATGGTAGAGCCAGGATAAACCAACATCATTTCTGACATATTAAGGAAGTTAATGTACAATAGAATAAAATAGCTGGCATCAATGACACCAAGATGAATTTCACAGGACACATGGACCAGACGATTTTAGGTATTTTATGTAACTAGTATTCCAGTAACAGTGTAGTTTAACAGCTGCAGTGTTTCCCTTACAGCTTTATGAGAGTCAACACATGGCCAGTTTGAAAGGTGCTGCATCATTTGTTTGTTTGTTTGTTTTTTTAGTTTTTTTTTTATCTATTTATAACACCCCCACCCATCTTAAATAATCTTAGAAAAAGATAGGTTTAGGATTGGTTAACAGGGAAACAGCCCCACCCCACAACTTGCAAGTCACTGATTACCTATCAGTCTATTAATGTCTATCTGGCTATCTATCTATCTATCTATCTATCTATCTATCTATCTATCTATCTATCTGCCCATCAGTGTACTTAGATATCTAACTATATGTCTAATTTCTGTTAAAGAAAAAAATAACACTGGGGTACATGGGGTAAATCTATCTGTTCAGTCTGCCTGCCTGTCTATCTAACTGTTTAACTGTCTATTTACCTTTGTCTAAATAATAAAAACACAGCATCAGATCATGTGAGGTAAAAAAATATGGTTATGTCAGGTCACATCAGTACAGTGGAAAAAAAAATAACAAAACACCAAAGACATGATGTCATTGTTATTCTGGACCTGCTCTTATGTGGGGTCCAATAATTCTTCATTAAGGCTGCAATTTTGTGGAATGTTGCCAGCCTAAATTCTCCAATAATGATATCTCTTTATAATTATACAATGACTGGCCATTAACATTTAAAAAAGAGAATGCTGATTTGTCAGCCCAACCAACGTGCCTGTTCTAAATCAAGCATATACCAATAGAAAAAAAGTCCGGTCACCCAGACTTTCTTCTATTAATATATGCTATGGAAATTCTAGTTTTCTTTAATTAAAAAAATTTAGAAATCTGGAGATTTCAAAAGAAAGAGAGATGAGACAGAGAAAATACAAGGATAATCTGGTACGTTATGCAAAAGAAACCTACCTGATTATCCATATATTTTCTCTGTTCCATTTCTCTCATATGTTTGAAGTCTCCAGATTTCAATTTTTTTATTAAAAACAAACAAAAAAGCAACTGAGATCTTCCTTTATTCATTCTTTTTGTTCCACAGCACTGATGTACTGCTTAAGCATGGGAATGTAAGTCCCTTATGCCTGTGCAATACATCAAGAAAGCCCCATGATACCAGGGAAAAACACAGAAGAGCACAACGGCACCGTTATACAGACATTATTTAAGAAAAATAAGTAACTTTTTTCTTAAATAATGTTATTGTATTAATAGCAATAACCCATGGCTGGGTGTGGATAATGCTGACTTACCTACAGTCAGAGTCGGCTTTGACCAAACCACACCAACCATGGGAAAATCCAGCATTACCCACACCCAGCCATAGGTTATTGCTATAATATCTTATAAGAACAGTGCTAGTATGGCAATCTGATCTAGAACTGACCAACAAAGGAGAAGATGTGGCACGAGGAACTTCTCAAAATTATGTCAGTAGCTTTCCCTAGGAGCAGTAATATAGTTATTTTCAATATAACTAACCCTCTGAATGATATTTTAATATGCATCCTAAATGACTGTAGACAAACATCTCAGTGGAACTAAATTTAGAAAGATTTTACCTGTACAAGCCAAATCTTTTAGGGTTTGAAGGCTGAAAGAACTGAACTACATGGAAGGATCCATCAATGTGGATCTTTAAGGGAACCAGGATGTCTTGTTATTTATAATGAGTGATTGATGACACTAGTACATTAAAAACAGAAGTGAGCAGCCAGAAACAAATGATGGGACATTGTAATAAGAAGACTTTACAAACATAAGCTACTATAAATTCTCAGACTGAATTCTAACAACAGCATGGGTCTCATCTTAGTAACTATGACAGATAACTGCAGTTAATATGGGACAAGTAGGAGAGAATTTAAAAAAAATAATTAAGAAAAAGGCCACAGGGATAACTTCTAAGTAGCTGGTTTTGCTAAGTTAATAAAGAAAGACACGCTCTGTGACTTCCTTGAAACCCTTTTGCAACAAGCCTTAAACCTAAGCTTCTATACCTCTTTGACAGGGCCCATTACTAGTTGCACCATCCAAGACTCTACAGCATGCCTCTCAAAAGGGTCATCCTCAGATTGCTTTACTTTGTGGACCATTAACTAATACAGATTCAGACTAAACGGGATGATCTACCACATAGAATTATGCAGAGAAGGAGAACCATCTATTTGATAAGAAGCTTATTTTATCACAGTAGCATACACAACAGCATTTCAATATCCACAACTCTATGCATAAAGTTTCCAGATAAATCACATTTGCTTGAGTTACTGGATATAGCTCTGCAATTTTAAAGAATCCCTTACTAATATCCTTAACAAACCCTATTTTGTCAACACTACTGCACATTCCCAAGTCCAATGAGGGCAGAAACATCAATTCAAGACATCTTGCTCTCTTTTGTAACATAAATAGAACATGCTGGTGAGTTACATGCCACAGAGAATATCAGTTCTTTGGAATTGCCTTCCTCTCCACATAAAGCAAAGGCTTTCTCTTACATTACTCAACTGTAATTTGGATGAATGGATGGGTAACCACAAATTCACACCCTGGCCAAGCACCCTTATCCCTCATGAGTAGAGGTAACATGTAAATGTTTTGTTTATCTCTGGATTATTTGTACTTAAAATATGAGTGCTAAAACCGTCACAAGAATGTATGGCTAGGCTTCTAAAGATCATCATGGACCAATAGCTTAACACTTGCCTATGTGTCTATAAAACTATAAATAAGACTGCAAGGAGTGAAATGATATACTGTGCTCTGTCCACTACATCACATGGATTGAGGGCTGCAACAACTCCAGGCAAATACATGTCAATCTCAAGCTCTCCCATAACTTAATACTAGTAACAGCCCATAGGGTGAGCAATTCTTCCTTAGGATCACCAACCAGTCAAGGACAGAGGAAAAGAAGACTGCTTCTTTCAAATCCTTTCTGATATAACAGTTACCAGACACAACAAATCTAATATGGCCCCTATGCAAGGTGTGTCCTTAGAAGAAGAAATGGATACTGGGGCATAAACAGCAATAATGGACACTGCCAGCAGCTTAACAAAGCTATAATCATTGTGCAATGTGCCTATAACATGGAATGCAATATAAATAGAACAGACAAGGGTAAGGGAGAGCAAAATGGAGAAAGCACCATAAGGACAAAGGTACTGCAGTGTGAGGGTGACTGATAGTTTATATTATCTGTGGGGACTCTGAGAGAACATTGTACTTCCTTACTGCTGCTGTAGTGAGCCTGACTACAAAATGGAACTTTTAAATCTGTTTTTAGCATACAGGGTAGTTTTGTTGGCTTAACAGGTTGTTGATGAACACTCCTGCTATGCTGTCTGTTATTTCCTTTCTTTCTTTCTGTTCATAGCTTCATAGGTAGGTACTAGGCTATTGGCCCTGGGGCTTATATAAGCCTAGCCAAAAAGGTTCCCTGGCTTTCACCACCCAAGATAAATATTTTCCTATGCCTCTGTCAAGCAGTGCCACAGAAGTGATCTCCATTTCCCATCCAGTCGTCAAGATTTTTCTTAAAGAGGGCCAATGAGGAGTTTTGCTTGACATGAATGGGTAGTTTCTTCCAGAGTATGGGAAGTCTCTGGGACAGGAATCTATCAAAGCAGTTTTAATTAAGTTTCTTCATATTGGCTTATTGTTTATTTTAAATTATTGTGACCTTAGTTCTAAAATGAAGAGGTCAGTCTGAAAATGTTAGGTACATCATCACAAACCAAATTTCATTTGTTTTCAAGGGTCTATGTCAAATAAATGAACACTTGAAATGTCGATCATCATATGGTCGAGACCATATGATCGACATTTCAAGTGTTCGAAGGTTGACTTTAACGGCGCTGTACAGTGCAGAATGGGAGAATTTCCCTTTTCTGCACTGAAGTGCAGTCTTGGAGTTGGTATATTTAAGTAGGGGGGGTGTGGGCGTGCATGGGGGCTTGCCCCCCTGCTTGCACTGTTAAGGTATGTTTTTCTTTTCTTTTCTTTTTTATTATATATTCGAACTTTCAAATATCGACCACATGGTCTTGAACATATGATATTCGACATTTTGACAGTTCAAATATATAACATAGATCCATTTTCAAGAGTGAAAGATATTGGCTAAGCAGGTAAGGATTTTAACCAGTTTGATGGGTTATACTTTTTAGACAAATTTAAAAGTTTGCACTAAAGCAGGAGTAAGAATACTAATAAGATAATCTTTGGGATCGAATCTACATGAGTAAAAGATAGTGGGAGATGGTATAGCTATATGCATTACTTTCAGAACAAGTGCTGGACCTCTTAAGTTATCTAACATTTATGACACAAATGCAAATGCACCCACTTTCTTCAAGGAAGTATTTTCTTTCATTTGGCTAGCCAGCCAGCACCAGCATTCTAACTTTTTAATTAAGGTGATATTTAACTTGGTACCAAACAAAATTATAGGCAGTAACAAGCTTAGACAGGCATCTTAAGCCTCAGAAAATGTTGACAGAATCCATGAAACAAATGAGTTTGTTTGAAGCCAAAATGAAAATATTTATACTTTTACAGCTATTGCTAGCGCACCAACCATACAGACTTCTGATTGGTTACTAAAGATGCTAAGTGCAAGTAGTAGAAACAGATATTTTGTCAGGCCCCCAAAACCACCACCAAGGACCATACAGGAGTCTCCTGTCAGATCTCCCTGAGAAATGAAGTAGTAACAGTGAGACCATGGCATATGGGGCATCTAGATTTGAGAGATAAAAACTTAGCAAAAAGGATAAACACAGGACTTAAGCATTTCATAAAACTAAATCCCATCGACACCATGTTAATAACAATATTGTGGAATTCATTCAAATTAGAGCTTCAAAGCTTATTTTTGACAGTTATGTCTATCTTACTAATTAGGCTGTATACAAAACTCAGTGGAAAAGGAGGTGGCAGTAATATAAGTAGAAAGAAAGAGAACTCAATTTAGAAATGTCAAGATTTTGCAAGATTATAGGCTGTCACACAAAACGATAAGTATGCGTAAACAAAAAAAAATCCCATTTGCACCTGAATAGGACATCAGCTTATACATGGGCACAGAAGAATAAGCCAGACATAGTATGGACATTATCAGTGAAGCAAAAAGGTTTTTGTATATTGTCTGTGGGATTTATAGTAAAACATCAGATGCCTTACTTGTCAAAGCAGTGAACATTAGTTGAGAATTTGTGGCATATTACTAGGCCTTTTATAAGGCACCATGAAGGAACCTAGTAGACCAATTTTTCCAGATCACGGTCAGCCTTCCGACCCCAACACAGCAGCATACTGAGAAATTAGCTCCAGGCAATAGTATACAGGAGATCATAAAAGTAACAACAGATACCACTCATTACAAGGTGGGAGAATATATAAAAAGTCTTAGTAAATGGGTTTAAAGAACTAGCAAACCGCATTGCATAATCAACATTCCAAACGGGTGAATTAATGCACCAGGACAGTCTGATAAAAAAAAAAAAAAAAGAAAGAAAGAAAACAGTGCACATATTCATGGCAGGAAATCCATTTGCTGTGACTGAAAACTTTTACTGTAGCTGCCATTTTTATTTCTGTTCACAAACCATGGTTCGTGAGGCAGGGAAAAATACCATGGGCCAGATTCCAAAACACTTGATCACTTACACTGAGGCATACTTCTCAACCTCTTAGTACAAGAAATCTGGGCAAAGCCAGACATAATGGGGGCTCAAAGGTTGAAAACCAGAGATAGATTTTAAATATTGCTATTATAAACTTAGAAAGTTGTTAGAATAACAGGATTTGTGTCAACATTCATTTTTCTGTAGGATATGAATTCTGAAATTCAAATGTATGTCGATCATCATGGTAATTTGCCAGGAAACCACAAACTTTATGAGGGACAGACCAAAAGCATGAGGCAAAAATCTGGACATTTTTATAAAATCAGGACAGTTGAGAGCTATGCACGGTAGGCTGAGAGCATGACTTTTAGAATCTGGCCCACTTTACAAGTCTTTTTCTAGACAGGCCTTGCACTGAATTAAGTCCCTTACACTGACAGCATGTCTTTCAGAATCAAGACATACTTACACTGAAAAGAACTCTTTTGGAATCTGGCCGTGTGTGTGCGCGTGTGTGTGTGCATGTGCGCGTGTGCATGTGTGTGTGTGTGTGTGTGTGTGTGTGTGTGTGTGTGTGTGTGTGTGTGTGTGTGTGTGTGTGTGTGTGTGTGTGTGTGTGTGTGTGTGTCTTGAGAGGTGCCTGTAGCACAGTGTATAAGCTGGTAGGGGAAACACTAATGTGGTCAGGTGTGATGGCACAGTGTACAATTCAGGACACCATAATGACAAACTAATGATGTAATTCTCTGTGTAATGCTATGAAACAGCTTAACAGAAAGCCCTCCAGATGGGTGCTATAGGGAAAGATTATTCCTTCCAAGAGATGGGTGGCTGTCTTCCTGAGGTGTTGGGCTAAACAGCACTGTTGGACAGTCTATTATTTCCTTGTAATACCCACCCATCAGTTATTATTGTTTGCTTACTACCTTGATAAATCTCACCTCTTCAGTTTATGTAGGTATTTTCAGACTTATGGCATTCTGAAATATTCATCACTAACCTGACTGATAACATATAAGGACTCCCCCATATATTTGGAATTATAGACCCATTTTCTTCTTAAACGTTGATGTAAAAATATTTTCTCATTTTTTGCTTTCAGACTGAAACCAGTCCTTCCCATAATCCATAATACTCAAGCTGAGTTTGTTCAATGCAGCTCTAGTGCAGACCATCTCTGTATTCTGTGTACCTATATGCAGGGCCTTTAGTATGTCACAGAAAGTGGAAAATAACCTTTATCCTAGCATTTAGCCTATAGATTTTGCTCACCAAGCTTAACTGTGTTAAGTATTGGAAAAAATAGCCTTTCCAGATGTCTTTTTACCTGTGTTAAGAGTACTATATAAGACAACAGTGGTTACAATTGTGAGAAGTAATTATGTCTCATTTCGCTTTCATCTTCAAAGAGATAATAGACAAAGTTGCTCACTATCCCCAGTTTTATTTCTGTTAACAACACAGCCCTTGAATAATTATTTGAACAACAGAAGTACTATGGATTGGTGGCCCCTGCATGACATTAAGACAATTGCTCAGCTGTTTGTGGACAATTGTGAATTTCTTGCACAAATAACAGTAACAGATACCCAAAAGAGATTTGCAGAAATATCAAGGATGAGGTTTAATCCGTGTAAAGCATAACACTTTGCAATGACTGTGACAGCCCACTCATTAAAGGAGTCAAGGGTTATGTGGTTCCCTTTAAATGATGTATCACAATCATAAAATATTTAAGATACTCTTTCATCATGACTGTGCTGTGATAGTAATGGCAAATAAGAAAGTTGTGGTAAAAGCCCTTTATCTGGTCCACCTCTTGGTATAAGCTTAACATGCAGCTAACATGCAGGATAGCTAATTCTTTTATCTTTTTATAGACATATCCTTAGTCTCCACATAAATTGCTAGCAGTGGAAAATAGAGAGCCTTATTTCACAATACTTTAGAAATACTAAAATGAGAAGATTGAAATCTTATGTAATGATGACTCCCATCAAGTCTGAACTGGGGCTTACAGACTGGAATTTGTATTATTCTTTTACTCCAACAGAGCTGTTTTTTTTTTCTTTTTTTATGACACATCCCACTCTCTCATAATTTTCTCCAAAAAATTATAAAGTGGCACCAGATATATAGGTTCATAGGTTCATAGGTGTGTACTAGACTAGTGGCCCTGGGGCCTATGTAAGCCTAGCCAATAAAAATCCCTAGTATCATGTCAACAGACATTAGTTCCCATTGCATCTATCCAGCAGGGCAGCTGAGGTGATCCCCAGGATGAATTTCCTATTTCCCATCCATTCATCAAGATTTATTTTGAAGAGGGCCAGAAAGGAGCTCTGTTTGACGTGGATGGGGAGTCTGTTCCAGAGCATAGGCAGTCTCTAGGTAAAGAACCTATCCCCCCAGCATGTTCTGTTTAATGTGATAACAAGACTGAGGTCCCTGGAGTGTGTGGCTTGGCTGGATTGTTTTTTTTTAGATGTAGCATGTCTAGCAGCTCTGGGTCAGACATGGCTTTGCAGGTTAAGAAGAGATTGCCTCTAAAGAGGTGATATGAGACTGAGTATGGCTGGAATTTTTTGAGTCTGTCAGTATAGGGCATGTGTTTAAGGCCTAGAATCCTTTCGGTGAGGTATTTTTGTGGCCTTTCCAACTGTTGCAGGTGCCTAGTGAGGTACATGCCAAAAGGGGCATTGCATTCTACAATAGGTCTAATGAGGGAGGAGTACAGAGGGATGATGACCTCTTTCTTCCTAGATGAGAAACCCTTTGTGATGAGATGTGCCACATAAAAGGATTTTTTAACCACAGTGGCAATGTGTTTGTCAAAGGAGAGGTTGCTATCAACCTGTGTTCCTACATCTTGTATTACACCTTCTGAGTTAGGTGGAACACCGTTGATGTGGTAGTTCATGGGCACAGAGCTTTTCCCAAAGGGAATAACGATGCATGTTTTGGCATTTAGTTTAAGGCCGTGGTTCAGGCACCAGTCATTGGTGACAGTGAGGCCCTTTTGTATGATGTCTACATCAGTTGGGGATTCTATAATGGCTCCCAGTTTGCAATCATCTGCACACTTGGTCAGCCAGAGTCCTTTGTGTTGGCTTGAACTTATGAGAAGTAGATGCCAAACAGAAGGGGATCCAAGATAGATCCCTGTGGGACACCATTTGTGACTGGTCGGTAGTCTGATTTGGAGTCTGCAACCTTCACAGTGTGAGTTCTATCCATGAGCCAGTTAGCAACCCACCTTCTGATATAGGGGTTAATGCCTAGATTAGTGATTCTATCAATGATTCCTGAGTGGGGAATGGTATCAAAGGCCTTGGCAAGATCGAGATAGACTGCGTGTACCACCTTGCAATTGTCAACAGCTCTGGTGATGGGCTCAAAGTAGTCTACCAGACTGAGCAGGCATGATCTACACTTCACAAATCTGAACTCTGTGGGGTCCAGAGTTGGAGGCTTCCTATATCCCTATTTATAAGGTCCATGATGATATGCTTCATAGCCTTGCATATCAGACTAGTCAGGCTAATGGGGTGGTAGTTTCCGGGGTCTGTAGTCGCTCCCCCTTTGTGGAGGGGGATGACCATAGCCGTTCGCCTTTCAGTGGGTACAAAGCCTGAAGTGAGGCTGTGATTGAACAGGGCACTCAGGTGTGGTGCCAGTTCATTTTGTAGCTCATGTAGGATGCATCCAGGGATATTATCGGGTCCCATGGAAGCTGTGTTCTTGGCTTTAGACAGTGCAGTTTTAACCTGAACAGCAGTAATGTTAGGGACTTGACACTCCTAGGGAATTGCTAATGGCCCTTTGGGGGGAGAAGGGGGCTAAAGTTTGCACTGAACCTATCAGACAATATATTGGCAATGTCAGCTGGCTGGGTACATGTGTTGCCATTGTACTGTAGCTCAGAGTAGACCTGACTGTTGCCCTGAAGATGCTTGACATAACTATAGAATGAATAAAACCAATCAACAATTTTAATTTAATAGAAACAGCAATCAGAAGGCTGCACAATCTCACCCTTTTGAGCAACATTGCCCTTTTAATCAAAATTCTAAAGGAGTGGGCAACCAATCGTATGCTCGAGTCATGATGATGTCTACTAATAGGGGTGGAATGGCCCTTTCAAACACGAGCAGAACAGACGTCGGCTGCTTCTAGGAACTATGATGTAGATTTTCCGAAGGCAAGAAACACAATTACTACCTCTAACAAGGACAATGTTAGGGAATTGGACAATTTTGGCATTGCCAAACAGTCAAAAAACTTAGAGAAGTTGAAGTCAGCTGCGACGAGTCAGCAGATGCCTCCAGAAGCTCAAAACAGAGTTCGTACTCGGAACAAGGTAAAAGCAAAATAAATGGTGATCAATATAAAGGAACTCAGCTGTTTAATTTAAGTAACTTTAGTTTGAATGAACATCATTGTAAAGTTTTAAAGATGGGCTTGGATTATATACCGAGTCATCGTTCAAATCTTACCAAAACAATATTAGAGCTTAAAATGTACACCAGGAAATTAAATCTGGCTTTTATTTTTAAGGATTTGGCAGTTAGGGAGAGTGTTTGTTGCTTGAATAGGCCTACTACTTATATAATCTGACATTGCATTTCATTATTAAACAATTTGAAGCATTTTGTGAAAGAGACATTAGGTCTTTATTAAGTGAAAAAAACTGTTAAAGCTTATTTCAATTTGTCTAATGTTGAATACAAAGCACTTAAGGGATTATTTGATGCAAAAAAATTAAGATTTATGAAAGCTGATAAGGGGGTGGCTTGGTGATTATGGATGTTGAAGACTATTATTCAAGCATAGAAATAATGCTGAGTAATGTAAACGAATATCAAGAAGTGACTATAGGTGATATTCATTGGAAATATAAAGAATTATATTCAATTTTGGATAGTATGCTTTTGAATAAAGAAATAGATTTGCTTTTATATAATTATTTCTTCACTAAACATCCACATATAGGTATCCTGTTCAGGATATCTAAGATACATAAAGACCAAAGCCACCCTCCCCTTTTAGACCTATTATGTCAGCAGCAGCTAGTATAACTGAAGTAATTTCTATATATTTAGATACCATTTTAAACCCATTAGTCCAAAAGTTATTTTCATATTGTCGTGATTCATGGGACTTTTTAAATCATGACAGACATTTTACAATGGAAAGGTTAGTCAATATGGAAGGTTTTACTTTAGTTACAGTGGACATTGTCTCTTTGTTTACCTCTATATCCACTAGTGATGGAACTGAGAGTATTAGAAGTTATTTAAATAAATATAGTGACATGTCCACTGAACAAGTAAATATTAATTGTATTTTGTTAGAGATGGTATTGAATAACCATTTCTTCTTTTTTCATGACAAATATTATAAACAAAAGAAGGGCATTGCGATGGGGGCTAGTGTAGCCCCAGCGTATGCAAGTTTAGTATTGGGATGGTGGGAATGTGAACATTTACCCAATATTATAAGCTATACAGACATTTTATTTTACAACAGGTTTGTAGATCACCTGTTTTTTATTTTTAAAGGTGAATTTAATGTTGAAGCCATTATGGGTAACTTAAATAACGCTTCTGAATTTTTGTCCTTTACATACATGCAACATTAAAAATGCTATAACACAAAATTGGCAGATTATAAACAGTCATAGAGATTTGTGTCAGGCTTTGGGAAATAAGCCACAATTTGTTAACATCAAAACACATAGTATTAAACAACTACTTGAAAAATCAGACACAAAAATTCTCACTATCTTTAGTCATAAAAGTAAATGGACTTATAAGTGTAATGGTTGTTCTAGTTGTAGATTCATACATGAAGGTCCCTTTGTAATTTTGCCACATTTAAATTACAACATAGATTTTAGGGAAAGGTATAGTTGTAGTACTACTGGAGTGGTTTATCTTGCTCTGTGCTCAGCCTGTGATTAATTTTATGTAGGCATGACTACAAGAATGCTGAGAGACAGGATTCAGGAACATATAAGAGCTATTAAGAAAAAGGATGAAAATAATGCACTTTTTAAGCATACAAGGGTGTGTAAGAATTTTAATAGGTTTTGGTTCACAATTCTTGAGAAAGTTACAATGGATAAAAGAGGGGGTAACTTTAAAAATGAAATTGAGACAAGAAAAGTGAGTTGGCAGATAAGTTAACGTGCAGATGTTACCCCAGGTTTGAATGAACATGAATATAAAATGTTTTTTAGAAAAAAGGAAGTTTAAGGGTTAAAATTGTTGATTGGTTTTATTCATGGTTAATTTTTTAGTATTTAAATACCATTTGTATTGTTGGTTCAGATTTTTCTGATGTGTTTTTACGAAAGCGGAGATTAAAACATTTTTTACGCAAAACCAGTTTGCGGTCCTTCTGTTGCAGTAATGAACTTTTTGGTTGTAGTTTTTTATTGTTCCCTGGCTCCTGAAGTGCTTTTTTTTTTGGTATAACTATAGAATGCCTTGTGGTTGTCTTTAGTATTTCTGCTATTTTGTTTTCATAGCTAGCTTTAGAGGATTTGATGAAATATCTCAATTTTTTGCTAAGGCTAGCTAGGGATTTTTTCCAGTCTTGGGACTTTACCCTTTTCTGCAACAGTTTCTTCCTTCTGTTGTAGAGTTTGTTTATTATAGGGGTCCACCAGATTGGCTTCCTTTTTTTGGAGGTAAATGTCTTGGTTCTGTTTGGGATGCCTCTATCCATGCACTTGTGCATGTGTTTGTACAGCACAATGGTGTGTAATTCAGCAGTCGAGCAGCTATTTTCCAACTGCATGGACGTCGTAAATTTGCCACCTCCATTTTTAGGAGCCCAAAGTTTGCTTTGGAGAAGTTTTTTGCAGTGATTTCCTTTACAGTTGGAAAGGGGGGATGTGGATATCCATGGTGATTTGCTTGTGGTCAGATCTGACCAGGGAGGAGTAAATTTCAGGTGTTTCAGCAGTTGCTCATGTTGGTTATAACCAGATCGAGGATGTTGTTACCCCTAGTGGGGATAAGAACAAGTTCATCCAGGGCATTGGAATTTATAAATTCCAGGAATTGTTTAGCAAGTGAGTTAGTACTTGAGTAATTTTCCCAGTTTATGTAGGGATAATTATAGTCCCCCAGTATTAGGGTGTTGGGTTGCACTTTGATATTTTCCAGGATGTTTAGGAATGTGAAGTGTGAGTCTTGGGACATGGTGGGGGAACTTATAGCAAGCAACCACCTGGATTGCTGTCTTGCTCAGTGTTAGTTGCACCTGGAGTATCTCCGAAGTGTTGTGTTGGGCTACTAGTCTGGTGGTGTTTATATCCTTTATGAATATGGAGACACCATGCCTTTAGTGCTTCAGTCCAGGTTTTGGGGCCTAAAGGTGTGGTATGAATTATAGCCTGGTAGAGCAGGGGTGCTCTCTGGAGCCTTGAACCAGGTTTCCGTTACTGCACAGACATCGGTGTTCTCCATTTTAAGGATGGTTTTGAGTGAGTGCATTTTGAGATTCAAACTTCTAGCATTGAGTATCATAACCCTCTGATTCCATTTGGTTGTAGCAGTTGTGATGGTACTTTTGACATCAGGACATTGCCTAAAAAGGCATTATAGGGGTGGCAAGTGCCTTAGCCAGTATCTGGAGTCCCAGGGGTGACAGATGCAGGCCATCTCCGGTGAAGCATTGAAGTCTGTCGATCATGTCATGCCAGGCAGACAGATACTGGATCCCCTTAGAATGACACCAGACATTTGGGTGACAGATGCAGGCCATCTCTGGTGAAGCATTGAAGTCTGTCGATCATGTCATGCCAGGCAGACAGATACTGGATCCCCTTAGAATGACACCAGACATTTGGCCAATTGTTGAAGTCAATCATTTTCTGCTTATACTTTGGTATCATTCTGGGTGATGGCAAGATGTTACTCAGGGCTAGGGCCATACCTGCCTGAGCTACATGGTCTGAGAGCTTCTCCATGTCTCTTTTCATGTAGTCCAGAGTGGTACATCTCAGGTCATTCACACCAACATGGACAATAACCGAGTCATATTTGTACCTGCTGTGGAGTGACCTGAGTGTGTGCGTTATGTGGCGGATCCTGGTGCCTGACAGGCAGCTAACTCTAACTTTCTCCTTGTTCAACCTGGTGAGTGGGACATCAATGTGCCTTACTAGTGAATCACCTATAACTAGTGTATTGGGTATACTGTGTTGCCTTAGGGGCTTGTTTTGGGTGGCACACTGTTCATGTGAGCTATGTGTTGCACGGTTTGTACCGTGGTGTGGTGGTTGCTTGCATGTCTGCTTTGGAGGTCTTTGATGTTTGGGTAGATTTTTAATGAGAGCCTCCGCAAAGGTGTGTGTGTGTTTTCTGTTTCCATGTGAGGATTGTGGTGGTGTATGCTTTGGAGGACTATGTGTTTCATGTGGTGTGGTGCAGGTGTTGACCTCCTCCTCTTGGCTGGCAAGTCCAATCATGACATGAGAGTGCTTTGATTCCAATTTGGATATATAGGTGTATCTCTCACAAGTCTAGGTGTTGGGAGGCAGAAGGAGAGGGCAGTCTGTGTACATGAGGCAGTTGCTACATTGCCTCAGGATGCCCAGGTTCACCAGGTTACCAGGAGTGAGCACAGGGAACTGACCTTTAGACATACCTGGGTGGGTGTTAATTTAATAGTACTGAAGTTGTTTAGTGCTAGTAGCAGTAAAAATGCTCCAGTAAATGCTATGAGAGGCTTTCAGCAAGTGCTAGACTTTTATACTCAAAGTGAGTGCAAACACATGTTAGACTAGCAAGATTTAAGTGAAAATTTGAAGACTCGACTTTCTGGCACCAGAAATAGTTTAACCATAGCTTAGTGGCACTGTGTAATGTGCAAAACTGTGCAAACAAAGGTTTTTAAGGCAGAAAGTTAAAAGGGATAGAAATGCTGTCCAAACAGCCAATAAGCTACAATTTCCGAGTTTGAAACCACTCATTTTGTGACTGATAGGCTGCCCAGTGCTTACCACTCTCACTGATAGGTGGAGAGGCTTCCCTCAATCGCAGAACATTATGGGGCACTCAGAAACTAAGAAAACAGTCCTGAATATAGCAACATCAAAATATAAAGTGTGCAGGGGAATGCATTTATTGTATAGGACAATATCAGCATCACGTATGTGTGTGCGTGCGTATGTGTGTGTGTGTGTGTGTGTGTGTGTGTGTGTGTGTGTGTGTGTGTGTGTGTGTGTGTGTGTGTGTGTCTGTATGTGCCTGTATGTGTGTGTATTGTCATCCAGTGATGTGCTGGTGCCTTGCCCAGGATTAGGTTTGTCTTTGCACCCACTGAGTGGTACTGCGATAGGCTCTGGCTCCACCTGTGATCCTAAATTTCATTAGGAGGGTAATCAGAAAGTGAAAGTGTGTTTTATATGTATATTACTTTAAGATGTATTTTGCTGCTGGCCTGGGTCAATTGTTCTGTACCACTCTTCTCACTTAGTCATCAAAAAACAAACAAATGAATGAAATAATTACTAAATAAATGTTTTTTACAAAATATCTTATCTTGAAGTGTATACTATGTTATGTTTTATGGGTCTATTAATATCCTGTTCGAAGTTTAAAAAACTTTGACTATGAATAAAAAACAAAAAAAAGAAAACAAAATAAACTGTTGCAGGCAGGAGGTAAGTCCCCCTGCACCCCCGCTACTTAAATATACTAACTCCGAGATCACACCACATTGAACAAAACGGAAACCTCCCCTTATGCAGATTTCTGTTGAAATGCTCAAACTTCTGCAAATTCGAAGTTATGTTCTTGACCATATGGGGTTTGAACTTGCAGAAGTTCGACTATCTGATAGGAACCCATGTTTTATTATACTATATCCCTTCCATTCCCAAATTCAATGGAACATTTTGTGAATTATGGAAATAGTTCCATTATATAAAGTCCCAAATCCTTCTTCATCTTACCATTTGCAAAATATGAGAAAAAAACAATGTCACCTTAGCCTATGCATTATCTTAAATTCAGCAGGCTACTTTGCTTTAACTGTCAGAGAAGGTGAAAAGGGCTCTCTCTCTGATGCCATTTAATGAAATATGGATGATGGCAAAATGACTGGTATACACATACCTAGCAAAGGCCTTCAACTCCATTTCATATGTAAAACTCTACAGTTACTTGTGCCTTTTCATGCAAAAAAAAAAAATCTCCAGGCCATCCATGAATCTTTGAAAGGTAAAAACATCCATGTTCTCTTTAATTTTACTCTTTCCTGAGCCATACCACTCCCATGACTCCCTCTTAAGGGTCAGTACTAAGACCATTTTTTTTCCTACGTTCATCAATGACATCTGAAGAGTATATGCTTCTAATTACTCCTTTATCTCCTGTCTCCTTTATGACAATTTTCTAGTTTGCTATTACACTAATAATCACTACAACATTCCCCTGGTGTATGGTTGCTGTTATTAACTGACTAATATCCTTAAGTGCAATTAACTAGCAGTCATGGCACTCAAACAAACAGATGGGGCAAAAGCAAAATACAGAGGCATAGCCTACTCATCATCTCAAGAAGGAAGGATGTGGAGATTGTGTCCCCCATACCTGCTTTCAGTGATTGAAATCCAGGTAGGTGCTGGGGCTCGTGCTATGGTACAGCCTACAGGGTGGGTGGTGGGGGGGCTTTGATTATATAACATGTGGAGGTATGGACAAAAGTCACAGAGCCATTGTGAACTGACCACTTCAGCTTCATATGTACATATACAGTGGGAGGTCATGCAATAACACAAGCGCACAAAAAAAAAAAACAGTCCTCTATGCAATTGATGGTCCTGTTCCAGGTACACACAATTCTTGCCCCTAAGGAATGAATGAACCATAGGGCTGTCACCAAAGTGAGATGTATGTATCAACTGGGTAGCTGAGAAGGAAAACAGGAACTGTGGGAACAGTAGAAAAAAAATGAGCAGCCAACAACTTGGGTTGAAATAGAATAATGACTTTCTTTACCATAAGAAATTGAATTCATACAAATATGGAGAAGAGGGACAATACTGTGACTGTAACCCAGATGTCCCAAGTTGAGTTATCAACTTGGTCCCTTGAAGTGATTGGGAAGGGAGGATCATAAATGAGAGGCTGTGGCCTGCCCATCCTGTTTGTCAAGCTTCTCTGTGCTGCACCAATGATTTGGACAGAGGCCCAGAGTATAGAAAGCAGGTGCTGATATTGGGAAAAGCACTCACTATGGCTATCCAAACCCATGATGGTAGCCATCACGATCATTGGTGGCATTAGTATTGAACATCAAAACATCCCAACTGATCTCATCATAGACAGTATGAATCTCCTGGGGCATACATCGGGTCTACTGCAAATGATCAAACACTTACTTTATCAAATACCATTTTGTCGACTCCACTTCTTCGAATCTCATTATATCAAACTCCCAGAACTACAAAAATGAAACCATGAAAAAGAAACCACTTGGACACCATGATGAACTTTGCCCTTCCTCCATTGTAGGGCGATCTCAGAGTTGGTGTATTTAGTTTTTATGGTGTATTTAGTTAGGGGTTATGTGGGGGGCAGAACCCTCCACATTGGGGGGTGTGGGTGGCACAGCCCCCACTTGGAGTATTTTTTGTTTTTCTGTTTGTTGTTTTGTCCTGGTGGTTGAGTGGTTCCTTTCCTGGGGTTTCCTTTTCATAGTTCCAGGAGTTTGATATAATGAGATTTGAAGACGTGGAGTTGATGAAATGGGATTTGATAAAGTAAGTGCTCAATAATTTGGAGTAAATCCCATACATCATGTAGTTCCATGGGGTTTTCCTCACTTAATGACAGATGAAGATCAGGTCACATCCAAAACTTTTCACTTGTTTTAGAGATAAATAAATAGTATGAATAAACTTTGGGAAAGCATGTAACCTTAAATGATTAAAGAAGGTTATCAGAGAATGAAATAATGACTAAACACACTGTGGTGCTGTCATTATAGCAAACAAGTTAAAACATATTGGAGAAAATATAGCAGTAAAACAAAAGAACAAATGTAAAGAATGACTGAAAGGTAGAAAAAATATCATCACCTTATCCCAGTTAGGGGTCACCACAGTAGAGCAATGGTCCACAGAATGATTGGCAGTGGAGTTTTATGGTGTCAAGTTGCCAATCTGGCATCCAACCTTCCACAGAAGGCACATACTCACACCTAGGGCCAATTAAAGTGTCCAATCCACCTACAGCATGTCTTTGGAATGTGGGAGGAAACCAGATGGCCTAGAGGGGACCCACACAACCACAGGGAGGACATGCAGACTCTGCACAAAGGCACCCCAGTTGAGAATTAAACCAGAGAACCTCTTGCTGTGAGGCAGCAACGCTAACCACTGCACCACTGTGGCCACCCTACTGAAAAGTCGAAAAATAAAACTAATTAAATAAAGCAAATTAACTTTTATCACTTTTGTAATGAACACCAGACTTTATTTAAAACCATAAAACAATAAACTAGTAAGTGCTTTTATTCTGACACAATAAAAAATTAAACAATTACAAAATTCACACAAATACACAGCTAAATTAAAACACATTAACATAAAATAATAAATTAAATTTAGATCAACAAATTAGTGTTTAACATGTTTGCTTAAGATTATATTTAAAATTTATAGCATCATTTAGCCAGGTTTGGTATGTGCCCAAAATGATTTTGCCAGAAGCATTTTTTTACATTCTAACACCAATTCTTGGATTTAAATCCACACTTTCTAGTACAATGGGCAAAAAACGTTTAAAACATTAATAATATTTGTATTTCAAACTGAATAAAAGTACTCATTAATCTTGCTGGATAATTTTATAATAGTTCTACTGATAGAAAATGCAGCACATATTAAACATTTAGCAATATAAATCATTTGAATAAAAACACCATGGCTATAAGTTCTTTTAGTACAACTACTACAGTACCAGTGACTATTTGATAATGTATGTTACAAAAATATGATCTGTCGCATACACGTTTACTAGACACTGGGGTTCGTCATCAATAATTTAACTCATTTAACTCATTTGAAGCAGTTAAGTTCTTTCAGTTCTTTTTAACTATCTCAGTAATGCTATATGAATCCGCACAGTAAGTAATAATCAATGAATGCAACATTAAGTTGACAGTTACGTATATTAGTTGGCTTAACAGCTACTTTATCATTGTCAGTTGTTAATGGTGCATATAAGTTATATGTTCTAGATGCTTACTACCTTTGGATATTATATTAATAACATATCCTCTAGCATGAAATGTATTTTGTAACTTAGTCATAACATTAGAGCAGTAGTAATCAGACAATGTAAATCTCAAGACATGCACAACAATACTTTTAACAATGTTACTTTTCCTACATGTGGGATGCATATAAGAACAGCATAGCAACCCAGTACTAGATGTAGGTTTACATTATCAGCATCATCGTCATCACCCCCTGTTTTCTCATTTTTTTACAGTAGATCGGGGTGTTGTGTCAACTATCCCCATATTTCTTGATTCATTGCAATTCTCTCCTACCCTCCGTGATAGTCATGCCCGAGTGTCACAACTGAGCAGTCCATCCTTCTCTTTGCTGGATGTTTCCTCTTGCCTTCTTCAACATTTTCTTCACCAAATTGTCTTCTGCTTTCCTGAACATGTTCCCAACTGTAAACTGTTCTCTTTGATCTTCACTGCAATTGAAACTGCTCCTGCTTCTGCAATGATGTTCTCAAAACGTGCATCCTCCCACCCTTCTCAGTCACTTTATCTCCATCAACTCTAGCTTCCCCAACTGCTCTGCTTTCCCTGCTCAGATTTATGTACCATACAGTAGTATTAATGGAACCACTGTTTTGTAAACCTATTTTTCAGCTTCTTTGGCATTTTCTGTCACACACTACCCCTGACACACAGTGTCAATTGACTTCAGCCCCTCTGATTATAGCTTTGAACTCCTCATTCATAGGTTCATAGGGTTCATAGGTATTTACTAGGCTAATGACCACAAGGGCCTTTTTAAGCCAAGCCACGCATCCCAAATCTCTGATGAGTTCTGATACTCTTGATAAATGTAAGCATGGGCCTGGGAGATGAACCATTTACACATTACCTGTTTGCATCAGAGACATAGGTGCCAAACCAGAGATGAATTTCTGGTTTCCCATCCAATTGTCCAAGTTGCACTTGAATTGGATTAGAAAGGAACTCTGCTTCACATGGATGGGGAGCCAGTTCCATAGACAGGGTAGTCTCTGGGATACATACCTATCTCTCCATCAAGTCCTATTTATATCACAGGCAAGTTTTAAGTCCTTAGAATGGGTAATTGTGGTGCTGTTTGTTCTGTGGATATGCAGGAGGTCCATCAGAGTGGGGTCTGACAATGCCCTGTATGCCAGGCATAGATCTTCCCTCAAAAGTCTGTAGGACTGTAGGAGACAGAATACAGGGATAGGGCCTTGAGGCGTTCTGCATAGGACATATTACTTATGCCCTGTACTCTTTTAGTGAGGAATCTCTGTGGACGTTCCAGTTGTTGGATATGTCTGGTTAGGTACATATCAAAGGGGGCATTGTACTTAATGATAGGTCTGATGAATGCCAAATACAGTGAAGAATGACTTCCTTGGACTTAGATGCCATACCTTTGTTTATAAGTTGCGCAACATAGAATGATTTCCTCACCACTGTAGACATGTGATGATCAAAGGCTAGATTACTATCTATGTGTGTCCCTTAGTCCCTGACTACTGGGTCAGCTCTAAGGGGTGTATTGTCAATATGATAGTTACCAGGGATGGATGACTTCCCAAAGGATACTATTATGCATTTCTTGGCATTTAGTTTTAGTTCATGACTATGACACCAGTTGTTTGTCTGTGTCAGCCCCTCCTGGAGAACATTTGTGTCAGTGTGAGATTCAATGACAGCTCCTAATTTGCAATCATCTGCAAATTTAGTCAGCCTGAGACTACTGACATTGGCTTTGACTACTGAGAAGTAAATGCCAAAAATGAGAGGTCCAAGGACGATCCCTGAGGGACTCCACTTGTGACTGGCCTCTTTGTAGAGGTGGACTCCCCAATTCTAACTTCCTGGGTCTAGTCTGTGACCCAGTTGGCTATCCACTGGGTGACATACGGGTTTGTACCAAACCTCTTGAGTTTGCCATCAATGCTCGAGTGGGGTATTGTGTCAAATGTCTTGGCCAGGTCAAGGTAGGCAGTGTGAATGATTTTGCACTCCTCCATTCCTTTGGGAATTCAGACATTCATTCTCCTTAACCACCCCTTTCAGATACTTGAAGCTGTTCCACTATTTTCACCCGCTATCTCAGTTTTTAGTTTCTTCTGATTTTACCCACTTGTCATGAAAAATGTCTTGTTTGTACAGTTTTATCTCAGGTGTCTTCAGTTTTGCATTCCTTTTCCCCATCATTTGCTGATGTTCTTGTTCAGAGTAAGCCTATAATGTCACATCATCTGCATACAGGAGATTTATTGTTCTGTTCTCTTTGATCTGTTTGCTTATGTGGTCCATCACCTGTATGAGCAGCTGTGAACTCAGAGCTGAATCCTGATGCACACCCACTGGAAACCCCTCTGTGAGTCCAAACAGCATCCATTTGTGTGTCATTAGGCCCTTGTACATAGCCTACATTAATTCTACCAATGTTTTCAGCACTTTTAACCAACTAAGGACTGCCCAAATCAGCTTTCTTTGAATCTGGTCAGTCATATGCTGCCTCCACGTCTAGGAATGCTCATTTGGATTCTTTCCTCATCTCCAACTTCTTTGTAACTATCTGTCTCTCTGCAAATATCAGTGTTGCATTCTGAGCTGAATCCAAACTGCTCATCTCCCATCTTACTTTCTTCTACTCTGAATACTCATTTATCAATCACCCTTTTCAGTACATTCATGCAATGTGACAGGAGTTTGATATATGTATACTGCCCACAGTTATGAATGTCCCTTTGTTTTTAAATACCGGCATTAGGATGTTTATTCATTAGTCATCTGTGAAGCTGATGTACATAAAACATAGCTGCCTTTGTTATTTCTTTATATTCCCTTCCTGCTGTTGTCAGTTGGCAGAATTCTTCTATGGATCTTGTTGAAAATATGTATATCTACAATGATGTCTCCTCATTGGATACTGACTTTCCTTTTGCTATGCATTCTGGTGATGAGATCCTAAAGACTTTTGAAATTTAATTGTACAATGCAGGATCTATTACTAGAGTGAGAGACAAGCACACTTATAGGATGTGGGTATGTCTTGAATATTGCATTTACAATAAGTTCATAGGTATTTACTAAGTTAATGACTGCCAGCTCTTAGGTGTGTCTTATCAATGAAGTAATTAACCTGGGTGGATATTTTCCCAAAAGGTAATAGAATGAACTTCTTGGCACTGAGTTTTAATCTGTGGCAAAGCACAAGTCATTTGTCTGTGTTAGACCCTCTTGCAGATTATTAGTTTTATGAGAGTAATCTATGATAACTCCCTATTTGCAGTCATCTGTAAACATAGTGAGCAAGGAGTCCTTGACATTAGCCTTGACATCCAAGAAGTTGATGACAAACAGCTGCAGGTGCAGGCCCAGCACTGAGCCCTGAAGTACTCCACTGGTGACGAGTCTCTTGGTGGAGGTGGTCTCACCAATCCTGACTTCTTGAGTTCTGTGAGCTAGCTGGCAATCCAGTGAGTTATGTAGGGATTTATTCCTAGTTTGGCAAGTTTGATTGGGGTATTGTATCAAATGCCTTTGTCAGGCCTAGGTATGCAGTATGCACCATTTTCCCTTCATCCACTCCCTTGGTGACCTTCTCAAAAAATTCTAGCAGGTTAATTAGGCACAACCTTCCTTTGAGAAAACCAAACTGAGTTGGGTCCAGTGTCTGTAAGTTGCCAATATCTTTGTTAATCATTTGCATGATAATTTGTTCCATGGCTTGGCATATTAGACTAGTCAGACTAATGGGTCTGTAGTTTCCAAGATCTGTTGATGGTACACCCTTCTGAAGAGGGATAACCATTGCAGTCCTCCATTCATGTGGTACGTAGCCTGTTTTGAGGCTTTATTTGAAAAGTGAATCAAGTGGTCCTGATAGGTCATGTTTCAAGCTATTTAGGAGGCAACCCAGGATATTGTTTAGGCTCATTGAGACTGTATTTTTTGCTTTAACATGCACTGCCATGACCTGCTCCTTGCTAATAGTTGGGGGGGTTATGTTAGTAGAGATCTCATGGGGGTGGCGACTGCAAGTTAAAGTCAGAGCTAAATTTTTCAGCCATCAGATATTCTATGTCACTCTGCTTGGTGTAGTTGGTACCATTTTACCACCAGTTCAGCACACTGCTGTGGGTGTTACCTTTTAGGTTTCAGACATAGCTGTAAAAGGCCTTGTGGTTGTCTTTAGCCTAAGAGGCTATCCTAACCTTGTAATTGGGCTTGTTGGATTTAATTAGTTCTATTAGTTTCCTGTATAGTTTAATTATTTTTTGTCATTATGACAGCTGCTCTTTCTGATTTTGATCATGACTTTTTTCCTTTTGTTATATACCCTGCCAAGTTTAGGATGCCACCAGTGTGTTTTGTTTTTGAGGGTTTGTTTTGGGCTTACTTCTGGTAGGTACAGCAACCTTTATGCGGCCATTTACTTGGTTGTACAGGGTTTCTTTGAACAATTCCTCAAATGTAGACATGAACTCAGGGTTTGGAGGAGCACTGAATTTTGACAAACTGTGACTAAATAGGAACTAGTTTGCTTTAAAATAGTTCTTAACTGTTATAGGTTTGCCTGGGTTTTTCATGTTGATTTTTATTTTGAACAATTTCACCAATGAAGATGTGACATGGGGGTGCAATGCTCTTCTATATTGGTAAGGACTAGGTCAAGTATGTTTGAACTTCTGCTTGGAGTGTGTACTATCTGGTCAAGGATATTTGTGTTAATAGAGTCCAGAAAATACTGTGCCTGCAAGGTGGAGGCAGTGTATGTTTCCCAGTCTATACAGGAGTAGCTGAAGTCTACCATGAGCAGGGTTATCTTCTTGGATGGTAAAGTCCTCCAGTAGGTCTAAGTATGAGTTATGGGATTCTTGGAGCATAGATGGTGACCTATAGCTTGCTAGGATATGGTAATTAATTTGCACATGGATGAACACCAGGGCATCATCCTATTTAAACAACCTGGAGGGTACAGTTCAGTATGATCATACTCACAGGTGATATCTACAAATATGTGGTACCAGGGCATCATCCTGTTAAAACAACCTGGAGGGTACAGTTCAGTATGATCATACTCACAGGTGATAACTACAAATATGTGGTACCAGGGCATCATTTTGTTTAAACAACCGGAGGGTACAGCTCGATATGGTCATACTCACAGGTGACATTTACAAATATGTCGTAAACTGAGCAGTACAACCATACATGTGTACAATATTGAACAGTGAAATACAATATGTTACAGAGTTGATATTGGTTCATACATATTAGTAATGCAATTATTTTCCACACAACTAAACTATAACGATATTGTCATATACCACTCCTAAGCACTACAAGCAGCTGTACTGACCAATGTTAGTACACTATATTGCACAATTATTATCATCTTTTTAATGGTTAGAAAATGTTGCTATATGTGTAAGGAACAGAACAATGATGCTTATCATATTACCGACCCCCCGTGAGTACTTGTTGCATATTTGTAGGAATAGTTATATGTTTATATAACAGAAGACATGTGATATTAGTAAACTCCTAGTAGTGACATGCACGGGAGAATTAAATACATTCAACATGCATTTCTGCCTCCCTTTTGTCATTCTTAAGGCATGTACCCCAGTGGTCCATTCAATCACTTGTTCCAGAGCTTAATATAGCACAAGACTCCCTAGGCTTCCTAGTGCCTGGAGATGGCATCAGTGTTGCCAACCTTATCATTTATGCCAACATAAAAATGTTTTCTTTATAAGATATTGACTGATATACAGTCAATGTAACTTTGTATCAGTACAGTAAAAAAACAGGATAGTGCCATGTCCTGCAGTATATCTGCTTACATGCCTGATATGACCTCAACTTTTGATCTTGGCCATAAAAGGGATGGCAGTACTTAGCATATTTTATATTTTTAAGTTAGAGGCTGATTAACTATAGGCACTTTGTGTATTGTTTCAGAGGTGTACAGTTTTTCATCTGCTCATTTATAATAGTTATCCTGACTATCTCGACCCTGCTCCCACACACATAACTTGTATGTGGCATAGACATCTGTTCAAACCTCTCAAATGCCACTGTTTTGGAGAAATATTCCTATTTTCAGGCCTAATTTACCCTTGCACATGATGTACCTACTTTTGGAGGTGTGGCCCTATTATCAAGCATAATTTACCCCTTTACACAATTTTCTGAATCCTCTTTATCACACATTTTTTAAGCTGTCTAGTACACAAATTAGCAAACTACATGAGCGACATATTAGTGGCACCAATAATTTAAAGAATGAAGACACACATTTTATACCTTCATTTTCAGAAGCAAATGTAAATGACTCCATGTGGTAGAATTTTGCAATAAAGTTCATTAAAGTCTACAGATTTTACTCTGTTTCTTTGATAATGTGTTTATATTTTTCAATCATTTCTGTCACTCTTAGGTTTTTAAACATTTGTTTCTGACTAGTATCCCATATTCCTACTAACAGGAGAATACCTTGATGAGTCATGTGATTCTTCAAACTAGAATGGTGCAAGCATCAAGTCACTCAGTCCCAGGCTTGTTACTCCATGTACTAAATTGGACAAAATCATGTTTATGTTTGTAAATACCATCTTACTAAATACAGTGGAGAATCAATTATCTGAAAAGTCAGTTATACGAACATAGCCTTCCAAAGTTTTCGGGTAGAAAATTATAAACTCTGAATATGTAAACGTTATACGTATTTGCTTGTGTGTTTGTTTTGAGTCTGTAGCCCACTTGTGTGTGAAAAATATTCTTTATTGTCCACTAGAATCACCGAATGGTTGAAAAGTATATTCCCTGCATGGAGGAAACACAGGATTTGGAGTTTTTAATCCAGTTCAATGTATGTTTGATTATCTGAACAGTTTGATTATCCAAACTACCCTAGGTTCCAATTAGTTTGGATAATCAACTCTGTACTGTAGGACATACATTACATTGTTTAGCGAGTTCTATTTGCTCACTACAGCAAATAATTTAACTGTTCTTTGTAGGCTGGTACTGCCACAAACTGACTTTTGGGTCCATTCAGAAAATTCTCAAAGTGATGTCCATCACTAGGCGCTGTTCAACATCTTGCAGAAATAGTAATTTCAGCATGCAGCCAGGCCCACATTAAACAGCCAAAATAAAATAAAACAAAGAAAGGAGGCTGCTAAGGTGGCAACTACAAGATTCAAAACTTTTAATATAAGAAAGTTTAGTAAGCACTTTCATCTAACATAAACGCCTTATAATGAGCCTGTATTCATACTGCTGAAACTTCCATCTCCATTGTTTTAAAATATGGCATGCCTACTTCCAGTTTTAAGCAGAAAGCTCACATCACAATTAAATCCTTAATCTATACACATTTTTAAAGAATTTTGCTGTATTAATATCCAGTAATATTTAACATGTTTATTTGTTAAAAAATTCTATGTGTGAGATACCCTTTTTTAATTTCTCCAGATCTTTTGGATTTTTAATACCATGATGGGAATGGACCCCATTCCTAAGTCAAAGCACGATTAAAGTTCATGAAATTAGCATTGTTTCTAGTACCATGACGGGATGGACCCCGTTTCTAAGTCAAAGTACAATTAAAGTTCATAAATTAGTATTATTTCAGTCTTTGATGTCAGCCAGAAGTGCTCTTTGCAGTACCTGCAATGTGCTCAGTAATAACTCCTTCTGCAATTCATATGGAGTTACATGTATTGGTAACATATCTAAATACAATTGTAGATTATTTTTATAAGACCCATTGCTCCTACTGCTATTGGGACTGTCTGGGTATCTTTCTTCCACATTTTTCTTGTTTCTGCCTGCAAATCCTGATATTTTATGACTTTGTGTCTCTCTGTACGCAAGACACTGTAGTCACTGGGTGTTGCAATTTCAATGATCAATGCTACTTTTGTCTTCTTTTCATGGACCACTATATCTGGTTTTCTAGCATCTATCTTTTGAACTGTTGAAAATAAATGATCCCATTTGATGCAAACTTCATTTCCAGTGTTTTTCAGCCACTTCAATACTGTAATGTTTGCACAATCCCTAGTGCAACAATCTTGCCACATTATTATGCCTTTCAGTATGCAGTCCTTCTGCCATTAGTATGTCACACCCAGCAATGAGGTGTGTGACTGTTTCCAAATTGGTTTTCAAAAACTACATTTGTCTGTTTCTCCCACATGTGCAATGGACTTTGTAAACTAATGTGTATGCAGCCCACTGTCTTGGGCCTTATTATATTAACCCTTCATCTATTGGTTTGAATTCTCCTCTCCTTAACCATTCCTGCATGTGTTCCTGATCAACATGAGGTTCTTCCAGAAGTTTTCTATACTTGCAATTATATTAATGCATTTTCCACATTTCTTGCCTTCTCATCTGGTCATTCACCTTATACTCTTTCTTTTGTTTTTTAGCACATTCAGTTGCTGCCTGATTTTTATCTACTTCTAGTTTGATTTCAATTTCTTCTTGACTCCAATATGCTTCTGCTATTTTAAGCAGAGAAGTCATCTTAGATTTATTCTCCTCATGTTTGAAAACTTTCACTACATTTGGGTCTTGTGAGGTCAGCAGATATGTGTGGAGTCCCACGATTGCAGATCTATACACATAATCAATTTCAAGGAGGCTCTTCCCTCCTTCAGAACGGGGAATATATAATCTTGCTATGCACTGATTTATATAAATCATTTGGTGAGCATGAAGCATCCTTCTTGTTTTCCTATCTAACCTATCCAATATGTTTTGGGGCCAGTCAATCACTCCAAAACTGTAAGTTAGGAAAGGAAGAGCAAATTGTTTTATAGTTTGGATTTTGTTCCTAGATGTCAATACTGTTTTCAGGATTAATTTAAGTCTTCTAAAGTATTCCTTACTAAGTTTTATTTGTATTGTTCATGTTTTATGTTGATCCTTTATCAATTCCTAAATATTTATATACTCCCTCTTGCTCAAATTCTTTTATATCCCATTCTTTTCCAAAAACTGATGTTTTCTTGCTGCTGTGACTTTCCTGCTTAACCACTTGCAATTGTGCGTTCAGTCTGATGAGCTATACAGTTTCAAATCATTGACAAAGAGAAGATGAGAGGTATTTACACTTTCTAGGAGCCAAATTATAGCTATGGCCTAAGCTGCCAAGTAGACAGCTTAATGGGTTAAGGGTAAGGCAGAATAGCAGTGGTGACAGAGAGTCACCCTGGAATACCCCCCTTTGAATTTTTATCCCTTGGATAATAATTTGTCCTTTATCGTGGCTTAATTTCAAAGTGGTTTGCCACTATTTCACGGTCACTGTAATGTAGTTGATCAGTGTAGGGTGTATCTTATACATTTTAAACACTCTTTTATCCATAAATGTGGGATGCTATCAAATGCTTTTTTGTAGTCAATCCATGCCATATTTAGATTCTTCCCCTCTTTACAGTTCTCCGCTATGACTTTATTTAACAAAAAATAATCCTTTGTTCTATATGACTTTCTTTTATTGCCCTTTTGTTCTACTGCAATAATGGAGTTTTCTTCGTAATGACTATAAACTCCATTGGCATCAATTTGCATATATAGTTTATACATTGTCAGAATGCAAGTTATTGGTCTATAATGCTTGCAGGTTCACTCAAGTAGGAACATTGTTTTTCCAGTTGTTAGCCAGGTTGGTGTCTGTTCAGGGTGTGCATATAAATAGTTCTTATGCATGGCTAAATCTTTGTCCAAAGAAATTAATACTTTTAACCAAAAGTTAGGTACTGCATCTGGGCCTGGGGTTTTCTAATTAGAGGCTTTTCTTAACTTTGTTTCAATCTTTCTGGCTGTTACTTCATCCCATTTCATATCTTGTACCTTTAAACTTCTTATTTTCTCTTTTACTTCTTCTATCCATTTAGTATCTTTGTTATATTCCACAGGATCTTCATAGATACTTCTCCAAAATGCATCTATTTTTTCTTTTTTTGGCAGTCTTTCAATTCCTTTTACTTTGTTTCCCATTCTCTATAAAACTTTTTTGGGTCATTAATAAATTGCCTATTTTGTACTTTTTCATTTATATTTATCTGCGTAGCTTCTAAGTTTTCCCACCTGTGGTGAGATTTTTAGTTTGTTATTTGCTATAGTGCATGCTAGATCCTGGTCTGTTCTAATACTGTGCATTGGTTTTATTACATCTATCTTTCTTAGTATTTTTCTTGAAATGTTCCATCTTTTATATTCTTCTAACAGTGACACTTCTTCTCTTAATTGCTTTATAGTTTTCTCTGTTCGATACTTACATGATGGTATTCGATTTCTCCACTTCCTTTCCCTCACTACCCTGTGTTCTTGTGGTAGAACTTTATCAGTTATTAATTTAGCTGCACAGTAATATATCCTACTTACTTCTGTTATATCACATGGATCTCTACAGACCGTCCTAATTACTGATTTCATTTGTTTTATCAAACTTCTGACTGTTTGGGTTTTATTGACCTTCTGCGGTCTATTTCTTTCATTGATCTTAATATGTCTATCGATGTCTATTAAATTAAGCATCTCTTCTCTTAGATCATTTTCTTCTACACTGAGGGCACATTTTTTGTTTTATGTTTCCTGTGGGCATTCTATAGAAAGTTCTATAGCATCTTCCTGTGGCACATTTTCTTCAATGTCATCCTGTACCATCCATTGCTCTGTCATATGGGAATTATCTGGCCTATCACTCCTCAACATTGATTGCATCAGAGTTTCAGCTGTTTCCTGTTCCTTCCCTTGCTGTTTAGCTTCAAGTGAACTGTGGGAGGCTCCAAAATATCTTCACACGGCATCCGACCAATTGCTTCCTATTCCAATGGTTTCCCCTTAATTTGGATTTTCATTGCTCTATCCTGTTGTAGTGCTTTCTGAATTAGATTTTCTACACTGAATCCTTCCCTTCACAGGTACTCCATAGCCTCAGTTTCTATTTCTTTAACTTCTCCATTACTAAGCTCCTTGTCTGCTTTTCCTCTTTGTCTTCTTATTTTTTTGTATTGTACAGTTTTCCATGTGTGGATTCCTTTTCCTGTATTTCTCTTCCATTATCTTTGGTGCTGCTCTTTTTGCATTGGTTAGTTTTGCGTTCTCCTTTGCATAAATATTACACCATATTAAATCTTTTTTTCTTTCCCATGTCCATATTTCTTCTTCAGATGTCTCCTGAGCTTCCTGCTTCTCCTTACTTTGGGGACTCATTCCATCATGCTGTGATGTAACCTGTGTTAGACCTCCTACACCAAATCCTTCACTTCACAGGCACTCCATAAATTCAGCTTCTATTTTTTTTTTTAACTTCTACTTTACTAATCTTCTTTTCTACATTCACTTTTTGTGATACTATTTTTTTTTTTATTGTGAAGTTTTCCATATCCGGATGCCTTTGCCTGTATTTCTCTTTGAATAAATTTGGCCCTCTCCTTTGCATAAATATTTTACTATATCAAATCTCTCTTTCTTTCTCATGTCCATATTTCTTTTTTATACTTTGCAAAAATCTCAAAGTTTTGTTGTTTATATTGTTTATATTTTTGCACTTCCTCAGATACTTCTTTTTCCAAACAGTTCAAAGTTTCTTGATCTACATACTGTTTTTCACAAATCTGTTGTACTAATGAATACAAATTTTTATTTCAAGCTTCTGGCGTTTTTTTCTTGTGGAAGTATTTTTCTTTCCTCTCATTTTTCTCTTAATTGTTTTGTATATCTTATGTCTGGAAATTATGGGCTTTTTGCATAATACCAACAATACATAATTTCTTTCTTATTCTCAGTAGTCCACTTTTTCTTCTTTATGGCTGTTATTTGGCCTATCAGTTTTTGTGATTTTTGTGGACTGCTACTTCCTTCTACAATGGGGGGGGGGGCATCCTCCCCTGGCCTGGCCTAGCCCTATTGTAGGAATGTTTCTGTATTTTGAGGATTCTACACTGTCATCTTTTCCAGTCCTGCCACCATTGTGCCTACCAGGACTGGGTACTTTTTTATCCTGGGTCTTGTGCACCCAGCTCTCTTTTTTTAATTCTTAATACTTCTGTCCATGATATATGCTTTAGAAATACAGTCTAGATATCAGTGTCGCCTTGGTGAGATTTTGTGAAAAAAACAGGATCAACCTCACGAAGGCACACCAAACTTGAGGATAAATTCAATTTCAGCAATAACACTCTCCTTTACTTGCTGAATGTTTTTAATTGCCCAGTGAAGTAACTCCACATCTACAATATTCTTGATCCATATTAATCCTCATTTTCTCCGAATGGACAACAATATGCACATCTGTACAAATGTCAGCATTTAACTGCATTGATGTGCTGGAGACTTGTATGGATTGTTGGACTCAAAAAAGATGGGATAGTAAAATTAAATTTTGTATTATATTTTTTGTTTTACAAACTGTGTAAAGTCTCTTTTTTTACCTAAGCTGTGCCTGCAATTGATCAGTTTTGTTTCAGTGTATTACCCCAGTAAACACATATAAATAAAATAAAATAACATATATATATATATATATATATATATATATATATATACAATCACCTGCACAACTGCATGGACTCAGCCATACCCAATAGAACTAAAACCTGCTCCTCAAGGAAACACAAATCTGTTTGGTGGACAGCCTCTCTCAACAGGCTTTACAACAAAAGGAAGAAACTGTTGTCCAAGAGTAAAAAGAAACAAATTCCAAATTGGAAAAACTCCATCCTTAGCCTCAACAAGCAAATTAGATCAGTAGTGAAAAACATGAAAGCCAATTATGAATCAAAACTAGCCTCTGAAACAAAGGGAAATCACAAAGCCTTCTTCAGTTACATCAGGAACCTCCATGGTAAAGCCCAAGTTTGTTCCAAATTACTACATAACAGTATCACTTACACTGATCCTGTTGACTTAGCCAACCTGCTAGCAGATAGGTTCAGTGCAAACTTCATCCCACTGTCCCCTACAAAGGCCCTTTCAACATCCCCGACACTTGTCCTGCACCTCACATCTCCATAGATCAAGTGTTAAAGGCCCTATCCAAGGCAAAGAACATAGCTAACATGGTACCTGATAGTATCTCAGGCTGTATTCTGCACCATCTCCAGCAAAATCTGGCTTTTCCTTTGAGCACCATAGTCAACCAAACCCTAAGTACAGGCTTCATTCCAGCAGAGTGGAGAATTGCCATTGTCATCCCCTTGCACATAGGCTGTGCCATTACTGACCCTGGGAACAATCATCGCATTAGCTTGACAAGTCTGATCTGTAAAGCCATGGAGCATATTATTATGGATCTCATAAACAAGGACATAGGCAATCTCCAAGCACTTGACCCCACCCATTTTGGATTCGTCAAGGGCAGATCTTGACTGTTGAACCTGGTTGACTTTGTTGAGACTGTGTCACCAAGACCCTGGATGAGGAAAAGTCAGTACATACAGCTTACCTTGACTTGGGTAAAGCCTTTGACACATTCCCCCACTTGGGCATCATCGAAAAGCTAACACAACTTGGCATAAATCCCTATCTCATCAGGTGGGTGGCCAACTGGCTCACCGATAGGACCCTCAAGGTCAGAACAGGCACCTCCACCTTCGATAGCAGACCTGCCACTAGTGGAGTTCCCCAGGGATCTGTCCTCAGATCCCCAATGTTTGGCATTGATTTTTCAGAGGTCCAGGCAAAGACAAAAGGCCTGTGGCTGACCAAGTTTGCAGATGACTAAAAGTTGGGTGCTGTCATTGACTCCCCAAATGATGTTAATATATTGCTAGAGGGTCTCACAGGAACTAATGACTGGTGCCAAAGTCACGGCCTCAAGCTAAATGCAAAAAAATGTATCATACCATTCAACAGAAACATGGCCCCTACTGATTGCTACATCAATATCAACCCTCTAAGTACACAACCTGTGGTGAGAGACCTGCGTACTCAGGTTGATAATCTCACATTCGACCATTATGTAGCAGCAATGTTCAGAAAAGCCTTTTACTTGCTTCATTTCATAAGTAAAGGGATTGCATCCAGAAAAAAAGAGGTTATTACCTCTCTGTACTTCTCCCTCATTAGACCAATAATTGAGTATAACGCCTCATTTGGGATGTACCTCTTTAAACATCTGCACCAAATGGAAAGGTCACAGAAATACTGTACCTCACAAAGAGAATCCATGGCCTCCAACACATGTCCTATGTGGGCAGGCTGAAATCACTATCACTCTGCTCAGTATTCTACAGATTGCTCAGAGGTGATCTGTGTCTCACCTACAAGGAAATCTTGGACCTTGCCCTACTAGAGATGCTCCATATCAGTTAGTCTAACTCCTCGCGCATTACCAGTTTGAAAGGCCTGAATCTAATATGTGACATCAACAAAACCTGGGGACAGATTTGTCTTCCAGAGGCTGCCTTATCTCTGGAATAGACTTCCCATACATGTAAAACAGAGTACCTCACTGACCCTCTTCAAGTGCAACCTTGATGAGTGGATTGCAAACCACAAATCTGTCTCAGAGTTTCCATCTGTGTCCATCACTGACAGAGGCAACAAGTGCTGACTGAGGTTTCTTTTTGGGGATAAAGTCTTAGCTAGGCTTGTAATGGCCCCAGGGCCATTAGCCTAGTACCCTCATATGATCCTATGATCCTATAACTTTGCATGCTGTATTTACTATTGATATTGTCTTTCTCTTTATCTTATATTACATCCCTGTAAGGCCTCAGACTTTATAGTTTACTGGCAACCATTTTTGTTTTTAGTTAGATGCATGCAAATACCAGTATCATGTAATACAGGCATCACTTGGCAGGAGATTCAGCTGTATGCATACGACATAACCATGACAAATGATGTAGTTCTTGTTGGCAAGTGTTGTTCTTCTCTGCAAATATACATTTCATGGTGTCAGTCTTATATGTACTTGCACAAATATGTCAGTTCTTACACACTATTTCTCAGTATTTGGCTTTTTCTAGTTCTTTATCTTCTTATGTTTATTTTCATTTTGTCTTTTTTAATATTACTTTTTGATGCAGCACTGACAGTCTTGTTATGTAGGCAACATACACAAGAAAGATCTTGATAACCTTTTACCACTTCATCTACACAAATTACACATGTAAGTCAAATGTGCATTGACATGCATTCATATACAACACTTTCACAGCATTTATTTTTACATGTGCTTGTGTTTTCCCAAGCCCTTAGTTGTTTTGTCTGGCCTTACTCCATATCAGCAAAGGTTTTCCACCTCTCCTTACTAATTCATTTGGTTGCACTTTCTTGTGTCTGAATCTAAACATATGTACTACTTGTGAATGACACTGAAAACTAGCAAGTACACAACCTCTCATGCCTTCTTCTATAAAACACTGACAGCCTCTGTGCTGTTTTAAAATATTCATAAAATGTATCAGTAACTACTTTCCAAGTATCTTCCTTTAGTCCTTTCATAAGCCAGAAGTATGAACATGTTTATCCTTTCATTCGCACAGAAAAAAAAAACACCTCCTATAAAACAACTCAGTTGTAACTGGGCTCCCCTATGCTCCTATTCCAACCCAAATTATGCATTTAATTTATTTAGTGATATACTTTTGACTATCCCTATTGATCTCTATTAAAATGTAGACACTGCAGTAGTCTGTGTCCTTGGCCCAACTCTACACTCAAACAATTATTGCAAATCAGAGACAAATGGAAAATTATAAATAATATCTGTAATCACATACTCTTGTATTCATTTTAAATTTACAGGTGCAGACCAGGTGGTTGTTAAATAACTGTAGAAGCTTTATAACATTAGATTCATGAAACCCAATAAGGAAAAGGGTAAGTTGTAATGATAAAAAAGATTATATTGATAGTATGAACATTTTAGTTGCTTGAGCAATTAGAAAGACGTTATTGTGCTGGTAGCATAGGAGGTAAACTCTGACTATGGTGCAGGTGATATGAGTTTGACTTAGGTACTAAACAGCGTGATAGGTTGGATGAGCATACCTATATTGGGGGTGGGGGGTTGGGGTGGAGAGATAATGCTAAGCATGTCTGTAGTGACACTTTGGTGGAGGCCAGGGCCCAGACATATCATATCAGGCTGGTAGGGGTGGGAGGACAAGGAAAGCTTAATTGTCCAGTTGGCCGGGGGTTAGGATATATACCTAAGGAAAGTCCCTATTGTCCATCATGCCTCATGTGATTATCTCAGCATGTATGTGTGAGGGATGGATGTTAGCACTAGGTAAAAGCACAGGACTCTTCAGGAAGAGGGTAGTCTCCTGTATATCTCTTCAAGAGATGATACAATCAAAAAGAGAAGCCAGTAACCTTACCCTGCCTGGAAGAAAGACTGGGACAATAAGGCATGTAAGGAGATCAGCTTGATGGGCAAAAGGGATTCTGGACCAAAATATCTACAAGCAAGTCACTTTCAGTAAAATTCAACAAATATTCATGAGAATTAGTAATTTGCTACTTTTTGTTTCAGAGTAACTTAGTACATTTTAGTATTTTCCATTTTTTACAATGTTTTACTTCCTGAGTTAAGACTTGTAATTGGCATCCCATAAATAGATAAAGATGTTATAATCCACCATTTGTACCAAAAGTTCCCCAAGTGGCTTAAGTTCTGAACAAGTGCAAGAATTTGTGGATGTCAAGCTCAACATACCAGTTTCTAAACTTTCCCCGGGATTCATGAAGCTTGCACCAGGCGCAGGCGTAGCATAGGCGGTATAATGCCAAATATGGCTGTCGAGCGATTCAGGTACGATCCAATTCCATGTGCACTACCGGTGTATGCCAGAACTGCGCAGCCCTCGGCTTAGGTATGCTAATCACCCCATGCGCAGTGCCGCACCATGCAAATGAAGGTACATAGCGATTCATGAAGTGGTGCAGGCATAGCGTAAGCCCACGGAAATGTAAACCAAAAAACACGGTTTACACTTTCCCAAACAGAACACTGGAGCTATGGAAGCGGACCAGACTCATGTATTACAAAGTTAACATATGCCAATGGCTAAATACACAGCCAATGGCATAAGAAAAGATGCACAACACCTAAAAAGCAACATTTAATGTCATGTCCACAGTAACGCAAAGTACAACCGCAGGGCATGTGTGCGCAAACTGGAACACAAAGAAAATATATACAAATGTCATAAAATCGCAATGTAATACAAATCAGGAATATAGTGAAGGGACAATATGTTAGAGGTAGCAGAATGACAAGTTTAGATAGTCACTTTACTAAAGAATGTAATTTTCTTGAAAACATGTTCTTAGATAGGGGGTATCCTAGAGAATTTATTAATGTTATTAGAGTTGAGGTAGAAAAGGGAAGAGAAAATAAATTTAAACCTATTAAAGGGGTTGCTAACACTATTGATATAATACATAAATATAATGAGTATAAAGAGATGGAAAATATAGGTGAATTTCAACAAGCCCTATTTTTGGAATTTAATGCAACTAATTATAACATAAGAGGGATTTTTCAGAAAGAGTGGGAAACATTTATCTCCCTCACTTATTTGGCGAATGTACCTAAAATAATATCTAAGGTAGTTTATAAGAATTCAAGAAGTATAAGGAATATATTAGAAAACAAGAATAATAATTATTCCAATTCCTGTAGGAATGGTGAAAGGAAATATGTGGCTTTTTTATTTGCGTGTAGAATAAAGTGAATATATTTTTCAGTTTGTGCTTGCAGTCTCCGTAATCACAGCATTTCTTTTTATTTTACTTGTGACTTTTGAGTGCTTCCACTTGTTTATTTATTAGTTTATTTTGTGGAGAGATTATGGAGAGAGTTTCCTCGATGAATGCTAAGGGGCAGGACGAACTGGGCCAATTGCGCAAGCTCATTGGCCAGTTAACTGAGCTCATAGACTTGCTTACTCCATTGTGCCATACCTTGGTGGGGTCTAATGCTGATATTTTGGAAGTTATAGGAAGCGGAACTGAAAGGTGCTCTATGCATAAGCATAAAAGGAAAAGGGAGCTTATTGGCAGTCATTTTGAAGCCGGCGACCCAAATGAACCGAATGGTGGAACTTTCAACCCAGAAGATACACCAAGGATTTTGTGTAACAATGCTGTTGATATTTTGGGTGCTGAATCAACGGATGATGCCCATACTGGTTCTTCTTTTAAACAACTGATTTTGAACTTGGTTAACTCAGGTACTTTGTCTGATAAACAATATAAAGAGACTACTGAATGGCTTAAAGTAAATTATTGTTTTAAAATGGACAATGGAGCCCCTCGGGGACCTCCAAATACTGATTCTTTTTCTATAAAAATGGACAAAATTTCTAAATTGATGTTGAAATATAGAACTCTATGTATAGAAAATGCATATCTTTTAGAGTGTATTAATAAGAATATTGTCCCAAACGGACTTAGAGTGTACAAATATCCCAATAATGTGCAAGTGGGTTCGGACTTCCATAAGCAATTATTGGAAGTTTTTAATAATTGTGGATTAGATATTTTAAAATTAATTATTAAGGAGAATAATAGACATCAGGACTTGTTACAGAAAGAAATTGATGAATTAAATAAATATATTAAGGAAGATTTAATTTTTAGTATAAAGGAAGAAAAGGATAAATATTATAAAATAAGAAATGAAATAGATATTAAATGTAATGGTTTAATTGATAGGAAAGTAAACAAATTAAAGAGAGATATACAAGAATATGAAAATAATATGAGTTATCCTAAACCACCTTTTTTCAATAGGGTTGGTTATGGACTGAATAAAAGGGTGAAAAATAATAATTACGCTGAAAAAAGATTTGATACATGGAATAATGATGAGTATGACCTAGACTTCCCACCATTAGTTAGGGAAGAGAATACTACTTATAGGGAAGTCAATGGGAGGGGAAATTTTCAAGTGAGGGGGGGAGAAGAGGGAGGGGGAGATATTAGATGCATATACTCCTGTCCCTAGTCAAGTAACCCCTCAACAAGATATATTGGTAGAGGGATTTAGAAACACCTATGATGGTTTTTCCATATATAATTTTAGTAACATTCCATTGACTAAGGAACATTTTAGTCTCCTGAGTAAGGGGCTTAAATATATTCCATATGTTAAGGGTGACCTAACTAGGACTATTTTAGACATAAAAATGTTTTTAAGAAAAATTAATTTAGAAATGATATTTTCCAAGAATATAACAAGTAATACAACTTATCACCACAAAGAATTAGTATGTAGATCTACATATAACCCCCCGATACACCCCAATTAAAAAATTTTGAACTTATTTTGGAAAAAGAAGTGAGATACATGGACAAGAAAGTTAGATACAAAGCTAACCTCAGAAAGGATGAGAAAATAATTCTGGATGAAATGACTACTAACCCCAGAATACGTGTTATCAAACCAGATAAAGGTGGGAGGATTGTGATTATGGATACAATATATTATGAGGGAAAAATGAACCAAATTTTAAGGGATGAAAATAAATACAATTGTGTTTATAAAAATGAAGTGTATTTGGAATATAATAAAATTGAAATAGCATTACAAGATATGTTATATGAATGTGTTATTGATAAAAAAATGTATGCCTATTTGAATGTAGAGAAACCAACAATCCCTATTATTTTTGGAATACCAAAAATCCATTAAAATTCTGAAGACCCCCCCCCCCACTTAGACCTATAGTATCTGCTGATGGCTCAAAAACATTGCCTTTAGCCAAATTTTTGGATACTAAGGTTAAACATATCTGGATTAATAATAAAATAATATTAAAGGATTCCTGGGATTTATTAAGAGAGATTTCACCAGAACTATATTCCGATAACTTATTATTTGTTACTATCGACATTATTGATCTTTTTTCTTGTATAACCTATGAGATAGGTATGAAAATGTTTGAAGAGGTTGTTTTTCAAGATAAAAATTTATCTCACAAGAAAAAGGTAGCGAGCACAGGCCTCATGGACTTGGTGCTACAGAATAATTTTTTAGTTTTTAATGGTGAATTTTTTCAGCAAATTCAGGGGGTAGCCATGGGAGCTGCCTGTGCTCCTACATTTGCAAATATAATTTTGTCAAAGTGGGAGGAAACATTTATTATACATTCAGAGTTTAGTTCTTGTTGGACGCTTTATCGTAGATTCTTAGACGATATAGTTATATTTTGGACAGGAAGTAACAAAGAATTTGAGGAATTTATAGAATACATAAATAATAGTACTAACTTTCTAAAATTTACCTACAATACATCTTATGAAACTCTACAATATTTGGATTTGGAAATTTATAAGTCTGATAATAATAAATTAGAAACTAGAATACATAGAAAACAAACCTTTTGTAATTCTTTCCTTCACTATAATAGTGCACATCCAGCACACTGCAAAAGGAATATAGTGAAGGGACAATATGTTAGAGGTAGCAGAATGACAAGTTTAGATAGTGACTTTACTAAAGAATGTAATTTTCTTGAAAACATGTTCTTAGATAGGGGATATTCTAGGGAATTTATTAATGTTATTAGAGTTGAGGTAGAAAAAGGAAGAGAAAATAAATTTAAACCTATTAAAGGGGTTGCTAACACTATTGATATAATACATAAATATAATGAGTATAAAGAGATGGAAAATATAGGTGAATTTCAACAAGCCCTAGTTTTGGAATTTAATGCAACTAATTATAACATAAGAGGGATTTTTCAGAAAGAGTGGGAAAAATGTATCTCCCTCACTGATTTGGAGAATGTACCTAAAATAATACCTAAGGTAGTTTATAAGAATTCAAGAAGTATAAGGAATATATTAGAAAACAAGAATAATAATTATTCCAATTCCTGTAGGAATGGTGAAAGGAAATATGTGGCTTTTTTATTTGCATGTAGAATAAAGTGAATATATTTTTCAGTTCGTGCTTGCAGTCTCCGTAATCACAGCATTTCTTTTGATTTTACAAATCAGGATTTCACCATAATACTCAATGGTATGCATGGTACACCACAACCAAGCTGCAAGGGTTGCTAAGGGTCTGTGACAGTGTTCGGCATGGTAACTATGAATTAGTAGTCAATGCCATGCAAATTAGCAGGTAATACTGAATCGCAAACGTCCTGCCGGATTAAGGATGTACCATGCGGCACAGCACTATAACACCGAGAAGTGGCTCAGAGATATACATGACATCAGCAGTGGGGTGTGCCACCATAGCTGTAAGCACATTGGAACAATGCAAATCTGGCCTGGCCGTTGCTAAGCAAAGCCGCAGGACAGGGGTGTGGAGGTAGGTATAGCATCATTTAGCTGAGAGCACATATGGTGCCCGAATGCGCATGTGTACGGGGATGAAAATGTGCCCGAAACCCGGTAAGTGGATGCATGCGGCGTAAACCATAGCACAAACAGGAAGGTCAGGGGAAGAAAAGAAGGAAATGCTGCAGTAGGGTAATTGGAGTACAACTGAGCAATTAACACCTATTAACTCACAGTGGGCAATCAACAGCAGCTGACAAGTCTGCTCGCAGAAACCTGCAAAACAGGATATGGAAGGTGTTGGATTGCAAAGAAAGAACTGTAATAACAGAGCAAAGCAAACCTACAGTAGACCAGCAATAGAACACATTACACAAGATAAGCCAGGTCTGGGAAAGTACAAATGAAAGCAGACTGCAGGATGCATGCCAGAAAATAGTAGGTGAAACGTGACAAAATGTAAAGGGAAGGGCAAGAGGTAATCCACAGCAGCCAAATGTAATTCAACACCAAAGGCACCACAATAGTAGTTCCTGTAGTAAAACACATAAGATACCCTGTAGCTACAATTGAACATACCCTATGACATCATCGGTGTTCACAGCACAATAGTGTAAAGTGTGAAAGCACCCTACACACACCTGTGTATTCCCAAACACTGCACCATAGGTGTAAACACACAGGGAACTTTTAAAATGTACATGTTGGGAGCTGCCATAGCTGTGATTCATCACCATGTGTTAGAGACTGACAGTGTTGTGGAGGATGATGCTGACAACCACCACAGGCCCCAGAGGAGGAGAAGAGTGTTCAGACCAAGGGTAACCTACCAGGGGTTACATGATCTGGAGGTAGCAGAGCATTACAGGGTGAACAGGGACATCTTACAGCAAATAGTTGAGCTGTGCCGGCCATGCCTGAGAACCAGAAACAACAGAGGGGAACCCATCCCAGTGGACATGAAGGTATGTGTAAGCTTGCGAATACTAGCCTCAGGTACCTTTCAAAGGCCAACTGGAGATATAATGGGGATCTCACAGGCATCAGCAACCAGGGTACTACACCAGTTCCTGGATGCCATGTTACCACATGCGAATGAGCATATATACTTCCCCTGAACTCAGGAGGAGTTGGCCAGCAATATGTGTCACTTCCACCATGTGGCACACTACCCGGAGGTACTGGGTGCGATAGACTGCATGCACATACATATCAAGTCACCACCCAGTGAGCATGGTAGGCACTACATAAACCACAAGGGATTCCACTCCATCAACTGCCAGGTCATGTGCAATGCCCAGGGCATTATCATGGATGTGTGTGCTGGCAGCCCTGGAAGCTACCATGACTCCCATATCTGGCATGCCTCACAGCTGTATCAGGTATTTGTCAGGGGGGACATCCCACATGGCCACATTGTGGGGGAAGCTGGCTATGCACTGGAGCCGTGGATGATGACTCCCATCAGAAATGCACACACACCCATGCAAGAACGCCATAATGAGGCACACGCACAAACCAGAATCATCATAGAGCATGTGTTCTGGATGCTGAAATCATGGTTCCATTGCTTGGACACATCTGGTGGAGCCTTGCAGTACTCTCCAGACACGTGTGCCCACATCTTCATAGCATGTTCCTTGCTACATAATATGATCCTGCGGAAACAGCTGCAGCAGGGGCAAAATGGTGAAGACCCTCATAGCCCACTGCAATTGCCAAGGCCATCACAGGCACAGAGGGGTTCAGACCATGAACACCCTGTGCCAGCCCCAGTAGGCAGACGGTGGTGTGCCCAATATGCCTATGCCTTGGCAAAGAGGGAACGTATAGCACATACTCTGACAGTGTAGGCCCCTATGGACTGACACACCTCTCCACCTGCACACACAGTAAAATGGATGGCACACACACATGACCATCTGTAAATTGTAATGTATAGGTGGCCTACTGTGTGAATCCTACATAGGCAGCCCTCAAACATTGTACACACAACAGCTATTGGAACAAGGAATGTCAACACCTGAACAGTACATGCACCTATCAGCATATGTTGGTGCTGTGTGTATAGGTTCCTAGGTACATCGGTAGGTACACGCCCGATTGTCAGAGGCCATACACCAAATGAGGCAAACAGTGCCTGCTGTCGCCAGAACATCGAGTAACCAACTGTTGCTCAGTGGAGCAGAGGCAATTGCGGGATCACATGTGTGTAAGCACTGTTCTCCACACACTCTGCATGGATTCCTTGCTGTGTTAATGTGGGGCTCCACATAATGTAATCATGGATGTCGTGTCAAGGCATGGGGTGTACCCATGACAGGTATCCATCACCCCAGCATGCTCCACCTTTGGTCGTTTGAAGGTGTAGCACATTATCGTGTGTGGCTCACTGTGATATACATACCCAATGCTGGAGCACATCCAGTAAACATCACATGGACATACCATTAAATGGACTCATCCATATGTAAACTAACTGAGTTACCCATGTGATTGCAGCATGGAGAAACAGCCGTAGTATACTCCACATACCAAACACCATAACACGTGTACAAATCCCAGATGCCCAAGTGGTAAATGCAGTGACCGTAGTGCATGTTCCCGGTCCCACGTCCTGCAAAGGGTATAACGTAATCCCGAAGGCACGAATAATGCATGTTGGATGCAGGTCATCAGATCATGTTTAGCACACGTTAGTGGGAATATACGTTGCCCAGTGCTGGTAAGCATCATTTAAATATGACTATATGGATATGCGCGAAACAGGGCTAAGCTTCTCTGAATATCGCGCAGATCACGGTCAGTGATGTCCAGAACAGGTGAAACCAGCATTATTCACCCCTGTACTAATAGTGCCTGCTCTGAAGGGTAAAACGACCACTGCCAGGAGTAGAACATGCAATCATGTATACAATCACCTAACACTATGGTAGCCAAGATGTACCTACAGCAGGTGTGTAATGTGACAGGTTCAAACACAAACGTGCAGAGTCCAGGAAACAGTATACACCGACAAGTACACAATGAAAGGTGTATTCTGCCTGTCACTCTCTCTGTCAGATATCTATATATATATATATATATATATATATATATATATATATATATATATAAAATACAGATAGAAAGGGTGATAGAGAGATATATGTTGATATATACGGATTCTCCGATATCTGCAAATATATAGATAGGTCAGCGACATATACACAACCATGGAGGTATAAATAAATAGGATACCGCCAACTATGGAATGTGTCACGTACCGACACGCGTAACCACAAGGCTGAAAGACCGAAAGAACACAGTACCGGACCACTAGAACCACGAGTAATATTATCATGATATGAAGGGATATTTAGTTACCGCTGCCGGTGTTGCGGTCCACATAGGTACTGTGTTCAACTGTGTTTGTGATTGCCGTAGTCTGTGTATGTGTGTGTGTTGAGGGTGCTGTGTGCATGTCCGTGTGACTGTAATGTGTGTGTGTGTGTCTGCATTGTGTGTCTGTTAGTGCCAACTCAGAGGTAGATCATTACAGTAGGTGTGGTTATAGCTAGCCGTAGGCATATGGTTACCACCTGTCCCATATTAGGAGGGACAGCCCCTCCCTGGGCAGTTGTGTCCTGACATAAAACATTAAAAAGGGCAAATGTCCGAGATTGTAGGACATTATTATGTCCCATATATTATGTAATAGTTGCATTAAATAGCTATGCCTGTATGTAAGAAACGTAAATGCTACATGCAATATGATAAGTAGCCAAAGTCCTACAACAATAAGTATGTATTGAGGATAAAAGTATGTGCTGTCCTGTGTACTGACTGTGGGTATGTGTCGGCCTGTAAACACTGATGTGTGTCCTGCAAGTGTCCCACAATGGCCATTTGAAAAGGTGGCAACCCATGCCAAAGAGGTTCAGTTAACAACACAACTGCAATGAGTGCAAATATCTGGGACAGAAATACACGGGACAGCTGTCATTTAGTAACATTCCTTTACATATCACTGTAATTCCGGAGGTATGGAAGTATCAACCTCACCTGCATACTATATAAAAAACAATTAACAATGGCCCAATGTATATGCCCGGGGAAAAAGTCTACTAACTGATAGGTCTTTAATTATGGAAGGAGCCCACACACATATATGGAATATGTAGAAATGCAAGCCCCACAAACCTGTATATGCTACGTACACCCACCTACATCCCCCACACATGAAACTATAGCAATACAGACTGTAATTACAGCACAAACATCCAGTCAGTCAATTACATCTGCAGAAGCGTTAACATACCTTGTGAGAGACACATTTTAAAGGCGCCATGGGAAATCGTAGCCATTGTATAATGGAACAAATGGTGATGTTACAGGTTTTGTTTGCAATAGTCCCTTATCAGACAGTTGGGATGACAGGTACACTCACATGTAGAACCACATACTCTAGCCATCACACACAATCCACGGGGGACATGAATCCAAACTATCCATGTCACTACTCATAGCAGTTGCAATTATTTATTTATTTTTTATTTATTTTATTTTATTTTACATTTGTTAACCGGGCTAGTCTGGCTGGATACATGTCCATTTTCAGCAGAGGCCCGAGAAAAAGCTCCATTAACGTACTAGCAAACTTACAATACAAAGATTAAACAATCAAATCACAGATATCAAAACCAAAGACCCAAGCAAGCCAATTATATAAACATAATAGCAAATAAAAAAAATCAAATTTTTATGTAGTTTAGTGAGATGCTGAGGGATTATAAACAGGAAAATAAAGACTGAGAGGCAACCTTCACACAACAAAACACAATACAGGCCGTCTCCCCCAAGGTAGGGAAAATGGGCAACGCCCAAGTGGAGAATTCAGTTATAACCCACTGTTGCCATGTAATTGGTGAATGGAGTAGCTGCACAGCTGATGTGCAAGCAATAATTCACTCAGGAACACCAATTGGCGGCAGGAAACCACATGTTACAGGTATCAATGTATATAAGGATGACTTGCCAGACATTCAAACCATATGCTCATACCATAGAACTGTTTAAACAGTGTAAGAGAGAGATAGTTATGAAAGTCCGGAACAATAACAAGGTATGTAGAACACTCAGTATGTAAGTGTATGTATAGCCTGTTTTGTATTAATTACGTTAGTGTATGTATAGCCTGTTTTGTATTAATTAAAATTGTCCACGATGCATAAAGTGGGAAAAGGTATTATGTAGTGATGACTTGCTGAGCATAGTAATGCTTGTAGAAATTGTGTGTCCTGCAGTGGGCCACAAGGTAAACATCACAGACACCACAAGGATGCTACATGAGGGCTTTAAACAGAACAATTCCATACCACCCGCTGTCAGTGGTAGGGTATGTCCAACAAGTACGTGCCATAGCAGGGTATAGTATATGTTGATATACTGTCACAGTAGGCATGTGTATCGGCATATAACAACAATGACATGTCTAAGGTGGTCCCGCTGTGCAAGTATGCTTTGCATTATGGAATAATATGTAAAATATGTGTAATGTACAGTGTTGTAGGTAGATATGTCAGATATTCTACACAGCATAACAGGCATATCATGCATACCAAAGGTATCGTCTATTGGCATGTACAATATACAATAACAGGATACATATGGCTTGTAGTCACGGGACACTGTAACAGCATGACAGCTAATCTAAATGGAAGAGCCACTCAATTAACCATGCACAAAGGACATGTAATAGCTTCACAGGTTCATAGTGGGGTACTATGCAGTCTAACAAGTCTATGTGTAAGCCCAACTACAGTGTTTACACCAGTGGCACCTCTCTAGGGTAGTGTCCTGTCAGTGAACAGCAGAGCCATGTGCTACCTGCACCTCTGCACAGTACAGCCACTGCAGTGATCCCTGGCGTACATGGGTGTCTCCCATCCACCAAGTGAGGTATCACATAAACAGTGCTACTGAGTGTCCCTGCTTGATGTACATAGGAATCATGTTCCAAAGCATGGTGAGTGTCTGGTTTGGGAATGTAACCCTCAAGCACATCCCACTCATCGTTGCGTGTGTGCACATATCCATGAGCATGTTGCTCACAGTGGCTTTTGCTTATGTCGCTTATGTGGAGTATATCCATGAATATTGTTGTGGACATGGGCCCTGTCTATTCAGCAGAGGTCACCCCTGAGTATGTAGTATGCAAATGTGTACAGACGTGGTGTCCATAGTTCTGCCGCATACGTTAACCGTCGGAGCTCAATAAACATCATGGCGTGTTAATGTTGTGGTATGTAAAGCCTTAGCTGTTCTGTAAGGTACACCCTAAATGGAGTGTTGTAACTTGAATGTGTGTAAATGTCTGGAGTTCAGAGGTACAATGGGTGCCTATGTTCCAGCTACAAACCCAGTACAGATAAGTGTGGCCACATAGAAGGATATCCACGCCACACTGGCAATATGGTTATCAAAGGAGTGGGTGCGACATACGTGTGTACTACAATCACGTACAATGTGACATGTATGTAGGGGACTACCACCTATGTGATAGTAGGTGAATGGTGTAATGCAAAGGGGATGTTCATGCACCTTGTGTCATGCAGCTTGAGGCCATGATATTGATATCAAGTATCCATCACAGTGACACCCTTATGGAGGGAGTCAGTATCAGCTGGTGGATCAATCATGGTGCTTTGTATGCAGTTGTCTGGAAAGCTAGTCAGGAAAGTCCCTCTGGGCTGGCCTGTACCTCAGGGAAGCATATACCGAACATGAGGGGCCCTATGACTGAGGACTGTGGTAAGCCAAGTGTAACTAAAAAAAATACAGTAGGTACTATGGTATGCTACCCTCATTGTGTGTGTCCTGTACGTGAGCCACTTTGCATAACATCCTGAGACATAGGGGTCGATGTGCAGGTGGATGTGTATGTTGTCAATACCAGAATGGAGAACGGTGCTGAAAGCCAATGAGAGGACAATGTAGGCTGTGTGGACCCCCTTACAGTCATCAACTACCCTGGTAACTGTATCAAAGGAGTCCGCCAGGTGTAGGAGCCATGCTCTGCCCCTAACAAGTCCAACCTGGGTGGCATCAAAGGACTGGAGCTCACCAATGCCTCTGTGAATGACTTCCATGATGATGTGCCCCATAGCCTTGCAGAACAGTCCAGTCAGGCGTATAGGGCAATAGTCCCTCTCGTGCATTGTGGCGCCACCTGTGTGGAGTGTGATAACTGTTGCTGTGTGCCATTCAGGGGCCACAATGTCTGATACAAGGCCATTACTGAATATGGTGGCCAAGTGGGGAGACATGTCTTTTAGAGGTTTGTGTAAATCACAGCCTGGGATGTTGGACGGTCACATGGAGTCAGTGTTCCAGGCCTTATAGAGTGCAGGTTAGTACTGTGTAGTTGTGACCGCAGGGACACCGCAAAGTTCCTGCATGGATTGTGGCCCTGTAGGGAGTGAGAGGGTGTAATGTTAGCATTGAACCCATCCACCAGCATGTTGCCAACATCACTTGGTTCTGTAATGTTCCTGAGTAACTGTTGTATGTCAGAGCAGATGTGGGTATTGCCATTGACTACTGACATACCTCCATAATGCCTTGTGGTACACCCTGGAATGTGTCGCAGTAATGTTTACGTAGCTAAGTTCGGAGTATGTAATGAGGGATCCCGTAGACCTACTGAGGCTGACCAGTGAGCTGCCCCACCCATGGAATTGTACTCCACTTTGCAACAGCCTCCACCTGTTGTTGTAAATTATGTCCATGGAACTGGACCCCCAGAGTGGCGTCCATTATCTGGTGGGTGCCATCATGGCTCTGTGTGGAATAGCATGATCCATGCAGTCTTGTAAGTGCTAATGAAGTGCACTGGGGTATGTTTCAGCATTTGTATGTGCATTGTCCATCTGCAGAGGTGCCATGACGTTAACTACTGCTGTCATAAGACATCTGTAGTAGGCATTGTAATACTCTTGTACTGTGTATGCCATGAAGGGTGTGGTGCCGGGATGTGGATAACAAGTGTGATTAGCATATGTTCAGAATCCACCAACGAGGGGATAACCCCAGGTGTGGAACTCCAGTCACATGTTGGTAGTGTCCATGTCTAGGATATTGTTGGTCTTGGAGGTGGTGTGTATGGGTTGATACAGCCGAGTGGAGGTTATGAGTCCAGGACAGCGTTGGCCTAATGTGTCTGTACATGAGTGGCTATCCCAGTTAAGTGTGGGGTTGTGTCAGTCTCACATCAGTAGTACCTGTCTGAACCCTACTGTCCAGTGCACCAAGAAATGAGATCTGGTAACCGTGGGGTATGTTGCGGAATCCATAGCATGTTACAATGTGTATAGCAGTTCTGGCCACAGTTAGTTGCATGTGGAGCACCTCTGATGCATTGTGCTAAGTAACTAGCCAGGATGTGTGTACAACATAGTGGAATATGGGAACACCTCAGCCGTAGGTGTGCCGGTCCAGGTTACATGACTGAAAGGTGTAGTCTGTGTATAACCTATCATTGCAGGTGTGCTCTGCAGAGCCTAGAGGCAGGTCCCAGTCACTGCAGAGATATTGAAGTGGTCCATTATAAGAAGTGCCTTGTCTGCATGCGTCAGAGATGAAGATGTCAAGCATTGTGTCACATGACCCCATGTTTTGCTTGCCTGTTCCCATTCTGGTGGTGAATGTTATTGGAAACTGTGCAAGACAGGCAGTATAGAAGCAGCAAGAGCCTTACATGTTATCTGTACTCCCAGGGCTGACAGGTGCAGGTCATCTGTGCCAAAGCATCGTGTTTTGTTGACCATGTCAGTCAAAGGAGACAGATACCAGATGCCTGTGGAATGACAGCAGAAGCATAGGCAACTGTTGAAGTGACACAGTCAGTCATTGTACAGTGGCATCAGGTCCGGATGAATGCATAATGCTCCCCAGGGCTTGGCCCATACCTTCAGGGCTACAAGACCGGTGAGCTATTGCATGTCCCTGCACACATAGTCTGTGAAGTTGCATCTCAGGGTAGTCACTTAACATGGAGAAAGACAGTCAAATTGTACCTGGTGAGGTGTGGCATGGGTGCATAGGTTATGTTGCAGAACCAGTTACCCAACAGCAAGATGTAAGTGACTATTGCCTTGTTTAGCCTGCTGAGTGGGACATCAGTGTGACCGTCTACAGAGTCACCTATGACTGGTGTGTTGTGTATGTTATAACACCCTATTGGCTGTATGTGATGGGCACACATGAGTCTGTGGGCTATAAGTTATTGTTGTTGTTTTTGGTGATGGGGGCTGCCTTTGGTACCTACACAGAGTATGGAGAGGTACTGCACAAGTTGTACTCGCATGTGTGGCCTGTGGTGGTGGAGATCTTGTGAGACTATGTGATGAGTGGGGTGTTTTGCAAATGTTACATATCCCCACATGATTGTCAGGTTCAGTCAGGGTTGGTGACAGCATTACCCCCAGCATGGCTGCATATGTGCATCTCCCACAGGCTGTAGTGTCATATGTTGGGAGGTGAGCATTGACTGTGTACATGAGACAATTGCTCTATTGCCACATGTACACCTTATTCATCATATAGACAGGCAATAACACTGGTACGTGACAATTGGACATGCCTGTATATACAACCATGTCTCACAAGATATGTGAGTTACGTGTGTACAACAGCTGTTGTATTGTAAGCAAGCTGGAAATGTAAGGACAGACAGTGTACTTGTGAGAAATGGTGTGGAATGGGTGCTATATTAATCAGTAGCTCATGAAGTGCTCACAAGTTCTGAACAACTGCTGAGCATGAAAATACAATACAGATAGGGTGTTAGATAATATCAACCCACAAGTGGTGACGACAGTCATAATTGGTGACACTGCACTATTACCCTGCTGAATATGGTCTGCAAGTCCATGAACCATTATCAATGTAGATAGATGTAGATGACAGTACGGATGTTTGACTACATGTACCTTTGTATGTCACAGGAGTGTTCTACCAGTGGCCTGTTGACAGAATCAATACTACAGAAGGTGCCAGAGTGACATGTGCATATCACACCAGTGCCAGCTACAGTAAAACAGGGTTAATGTGTTGTACTCCCCCTTTATTGTAGCCCATACTACACAGACAAATGTGTGGCATCTGTGTATGTAAGGATGTGAATTGCCATGACCTATGAGCAATAGCTGTCCCAGTGCTGTGAACAACATACAGAATGAGCTTTGTGGGTGAGGTGTGTGACATATGTGCACATTCTGACAGATGATATCAGCATTGTCACCACTAGGTGAATATCCCTGTACCCATTAACTACCACCTAGGCAGTGGTCAACATTATGGACACTGTGTAAGGGATGGTGCTGTGCAGTTCACCTCCCTGAGTTGGTGATGTCTCCAGGCCTCTTAGGTAGTCATACGAGGCACCCATGTCATGACTGGGTGCCATCCATGAGCATAGAGATCATTGGACAGGCATACTCAGCACTCGGGTGACCAATATTGGATCACATATCACCTTTAAGGGGTATTGGCCATGCGTGGATGGGCGATACCAGCCTTCACAATCCTCACCTCCACTATGCAGCATGCTGCTGGCTACCTTGCATAAAGACATGTGCTACACTATGATGTTGGACATGCTACATGTAAATATCCTGATCTGAAAAACATACATCATGGACAGCCACCGTCCTACTACTAGGATCGCCACATGCTGGACAGATCCCTCTGCCATACATGTGACATACTCCTGCCATACCATGCAACCCTGTCCATCAAAGCTGCACATGTCATCTCTGCCATACATGATGTGATGACCGCATGGTAGATGTATTATCAACTGTCTGGATCAGTAATGTGGCAGTGATGCACCTTGTGGTAGCAAAATGGCTGTCGGATACAGCTAGGAAACCTTGCCCACACATGCTATAGTTGATAACCACCCGTGCGAATGACGTCCGACTAGCCATTGTCCCATGTCTATCACATGTGCAACACAGGCGATCCGTGGCAGGATGTTGAACAGCTGTACAGTGCCGTGTAGATGTATATGGCAAAACACATGCATGTAAAGGTTTCCATGCGTATGTGTGCATTGTCACTGCTCAAGTCCATTAAGGCAGTGTATGTGTTGATATGTGACATATACACAGCATCAAGGTCAACAGCATTACCGTGGACACATCCAGGCATGTGCTGATAGGTAAAGACACCAATGCAGGCAAACAGACATGCCCACATCAAGACAGCATTCACATGGAGTATGAACAATGTAATAAGGTGACACACATATATGGTGATGATATCCAATGCATAATGGGTGTTACATGTGTGTGACACAAACATGTCAGTCATGTCAGTGTCATGATGATTTGCAAAGATAACTGTGCAGATGTACTAGATTTACTAGAAATGTATGTGCAGCAGTATCTCTGTACATCTCTGATATTGTGACCTGTCACCATCATTATGCCTTACAGATAATGCCTCATTCACACCTGCCAGAGTACAGCCACCAGGAGGATGATGTCCTCATCCCGTACCTCCATGAGAACTATGAGGTGTTGTTCAGCCATGTGCTGCAGCATGCCCAGCACCGTGATGACCTGTGGCAGGATCTTCGCAGGAGGGTGAATGATGTGGGTGGCCATAACCGCACCTACCAGCAGGTGCACAGACACTGCACGGACTTGATATGACATGCAAAACAGCATGCCACTGCAATTGCTAGGGAATAAGGTGGAACAGGTGGTGGGCCACCAACCCAGCCCCCACTCACACACACCGAGGAGCTACTGGCCAGTCTGGGGACACCCTCAGAACAGCATCCACAAACACTAGCTGCCATTGTGGAGGTGGGTGTCTCCCAACCAATGAGCCTGGAGTTGCCTGGTAAGTAAGTACTGCACATATGACTATTATATCCCATTTAGTTGCATGTGTCACTGTACATTATGTAATGTAACATCATATGCAAGGTATGTTGACACACATGCTGCATACTACAGTATGCTACCCTGTGTATGCACACATGTGCATACTATATGCTATTGTACAGGTGAATGTGTTAACATGCACAGTGCACCCTGTGGCTGTCATACAGTCATGGATAATGTTCAAACTGCTGTGTCACCCCTATACAGATACCTCTGGCATGCCGCACAGACATCAGTCCATTGCAGGTAAGACTGTCATCAGTATCAGGCATGTTAAAGCATAGATGTATTCGCCATGTGGCCAGTTAACACTTGTACACTTGATGTTCGGTCCAGTCATGATATACAGGTCGCATCATCCATCATTCACACTGGCTACCCATGTGCAATATATACAAACGAAATGATACACCGACATGAAACAACAGTATCTGTCATTGCTACATGTGTGGACAGCTGTGCATACAATGGTGGAGGTGTTGTACAATGTAGGCATATGTACTATACATTGGAACAACACGTGTAGTATGCAAACAATACCACACAGTGAGCTGGGATATGGGCAGCCCACAGGAGTCACCATTGTGTTTTATGCCCCTGCAATGGGTGCACAAATTGTGATGTGCCATCTGACATGTCCCAGACATGTAGTGTTCTGGCTGCAATATTGTCACACTATCCCGTAACACATACCCCACATACCAAACATACAACCCGTTGTCTGCATAGCCCTGTGGATGGTGACATATCTGACATCTATGGGTGTATGCCATATGGGACAACACAGATATGTGAGATAGACGGCCATCACAATCATTTGGCCAACACATGTTCACACATGGCCATGGGGGATGGCCAGAGACATGTAGCCACACAGTAGATTGATGTGTATACACCCTGTAGCACATTTTCCACACATGGTCCAATTATAGCATAGCTGACTGATTATACAGTTGATGTGGTACACTGGACATCCTAAAAGCCTGTGCACAGCTTGTGGAGGTGTCACTTAAGTCTACCATATAAGATGTGTTGAACATCACGACTGTGTCATAGCATGACAGTAGTCACCTGTACAGCTTCCACAGTCATTGACACCACATCAGGCCACAGATACTGTACATTTCCCTTGCTGCTGTAGGACATCACCGTTAGCTGTGCACCTCGTGTGTGTGGTACATCAATGTCATGTGGGACATAGTGAATTGACAAGTCTGCCATGTGTGGACATGGTTGCCAGGCAGCTAAGACTCTGTAGTAGTTGTGCAGGGGTGTCATCTGTAAGTCTTCCAGTGACCTGTCACATGACACAGCATGGTTTGGTGTGTATACACCTCAGCATCGTGGGTCACAATCCACAGTTATGTCATGGGTATGCATGCAGTTATGGCTATGCAATGTGTGCATAGTATGCACTGTATATCAATATAGATGCCTCATGATGCCATGCAATGCACAGTGTCTGTACTTCACACTTTATAGCAATGTAGACGGCTCACACTATCCTTCCATGCTCATGCACATTTGCTAAACATGCATTCTATCTGTAGGGCATACAGACAACACTGCAATGTGATGCCCATTATGACGCTGTACATGTGTCAGTACACCATTGTGTCAGGCATGTATGCATGTTAATGCACACGTCAGCAGATTACATGTCAAGGTCACGTCAGCCATGTGTACTGTTAACCTGTTCTGGTCCACATGGTGTATCACGGGGATGCATGCTTACTACCATGATTGTGTGAACTGCATGGCTACTAATATGACACCTGCTTGCTGTAGTGTGCACCCCAGGGAGGTATGCTAACTAACACTATTAATGTCTGAGCTGCATGCCGACTGCTGCATCACATGCATGCTGCATGCCGTCTGTCAAATCACATGCATGGTGTGTCTGTGTGTGTCTGGGTGTGTGTGTGTCTATTGTAATTTAGAGTCTTTCTTTGCATTCACAGGTGATATAGGTGCGTTACCCTCCTGCGGTCCATCTGATGTTAGTGTCCCCACAGATAATAGCAGTGATGAACATATGCATGAGGTAAAGGCAGGGTTGTCAGGGGCTGAACCTGTGCCAATGGTTGCCATCCCAGCTATGCCCCCCTCTTCCCCGCACACAGTTCTGCTGCCAACACATACCACATCACCAGTGGCCATAGAGGAAGGACAGTCAGAGTCTGTTAGCGTGGAACAGGAATGTGTGATGGCTACAGAAGGTGTGTCTCCACACCATGGTGTCAGTGTAATGACTGCAGATGTGCCACACAGGCATGTGGCTGGTGCTGCTCATAGGATGAACTCTGGCAGACATGCACCTGCAGGACAGAGTGCAGCAGCTGGTATCACCAGACGCATGTTCCAGACTGTAATGGTGGCACAGGCACGTGCTGAATGGCAGAACAGGGAAGGGCAGAGGCTGCAGAGGGCTGCTATCTGTACTCTAAACGACAACATCCAGGCATTGGCAAATGCTCAACAGCAGATTGCTGATGTTCTGGACAGAAGATTGGGTGACATGGTCGGAATCCTTGACCGTGGCATGGCAATCCGCGAGTGTGAGCTGTCTGTGCTGGAACATCTGGTAGGAGTGAGGCGTAGGCCACATGGACGTAGGACAGCTACACCACGTAGTGCAGGTCAATGTGAGTGTGCCACCTCACATGCCCGCTCCCATAGTGCCGGTAGCAGTAGCAGTGCAGCTGGTGCTGCGCTGTCCACACCAGGACACAGAAGGCCACGTGGACATGGCCCTGGACGTTCCCAGCAGGGACACGTACAGTAGCCAATCTGTACCTCTGCCTGGTAATGCCCATGCAACCCCTGGCAGGCACAGGTCACGTGGCTGTGGCCGGACACAGTGAGCTGTACATCCTGGTCTGTACAATCTGGTGCTGTCAATAATACCCCTGTGTAGGCCTCACAAAAGGCAGAACTGTGTGCACACATACATGCACACAGCAAACTCATCTGTAGGGCACCACAACACTCACATGCATACTGAGCAGACATGTCCAATCAGATCACCGGCCCTTACCCACACACATGATGTCATCCATTGGTGCAGCCTATGCCCCTGGCAAACATTATCACCCTGTGCATATGATGAAGCCTGTGCCGCATCCCTCTCATCCGCACCATTGGTGCAGGGACATGCTCAAATGGTCTGATGCACAGGGTGAACAGAATAGTGAGAGAAGTGTATATTACATTAGTTGTGTAAGAATAGTGAGTGAAGTGTATATTACATTAGTTGTGTACTGTTGACCCGCACCAGACATACCATGTAGTACAGGTTTAGCATGCATTGTTATATGTTCACAGTATGTGTCTCAGTAACAACAGTAACAGCATGTTGGTAATGATGCCCTGGTTCCCTCCTTATGGCCTACTTGCATGTGCCTATAGGTAGCAGTGTTTGCAGTCTCCCATGTGTAACTGTGGAGTACTCACAGGCATGTATGGCAATATCAGCATGCTATACGTAGCCTCAACCTGACTGTTGGAAAGGCTAACATACCACAGATGTCCACACATATTCTGATCCAGAAGCATGTGGGCTGTTTAATAGGCTACAGTGGCTAGAGACCTGACATACATACCAGGTCACATGACAGGTATGTTGACATGGCGCAGGGGTTGTACACAGCGGTCCGGCCGATGACAATGTTAGAGGCCACTTGATAGCATGAGGCCTAACTGTGTAGCAGTAATACCCTGTCACATTACAGGAACATGCCCACACTCACGGGGTCAACAACACTATAACGCACACTCCATAGTGTTGAGGTGAGGACCCCTGCCTATGTGGTAATCAACCTCACAGTACTGTGCACCCACACGATGCGACACAGAGAAAGAACATGTACAGGTAGCCAGTACAGCTGAGACCGATGGCATCAACAGGGTAGTAGCCTGCATCACCATGAGGGGTTAGGGATCCTGAGGGTTCTGTATGGTAGCATACACCCTCACTCCATGCACCAGACAGCCATACATACACACACACACACACACACACACACACACACACTGTGGAGACCACAAATTTCATTCACATACGGATAGCTGATATGAGTGTGATACACACACCACCCCTGCCTACATCATGCTTTCCACACTGCAGTATGTACAGATCTCTACAACAGTGTACAGGGGTGTGTAACAATTGGGATGTATTCCCCACCATATGTGGCATATATGGTCACACAAGCAAACACACATGGCAGTACTCTGAATGATACACCTGCTATATGATGATACATCTGACAGACATGCAGCAGTATTGGCCACATTATGTATACCAACGCTACCTCCGGCAATTGTGCTGCTATATGCACATGGGAGGATGTAAGTGTTGCAGGTGTCAAGTGACTTACAGTCAGTAACACCTGACCGCTGTGTAGGTTTTATGTCTTCACCATCAAGTAACAGTAACATAGCGTACTGTTTGCACATGTAATGGTAGGATGGCGTGTGACACACCTATGAGCCGTCCCCGGCAAACATCCATCTGCACAGGTGGATCACCACTTTATGTACACACATCCATTCATACCTGATGTACATCCTACCGTACTGTCAGTATTTCACCATATACAGGTGTCAATGATGGGGCTGCATTGCAACTGCATGTTGTAGTTAGGCACAGATGAGTTACATACATCAGCTAATGCACATGCATGATAGCTGCATGCACACTACAAATTGTACATGTGTGTTGGTCCTACATGCCTGTCATGTAGCCATGTTTGTATGCATTGCAATTGGTGGACATGTGTGATGACATACATAACTGCTAAGTGTGTGAGCATGCCCAGTACGCCGTTGTGTAGATAGACACACAGTACATTCAACAGACGTGTGATACTAAGTGTGTGGGCATGCCCAGTGACACCTTGTGTCGGTGATGTGCCTCTGTGTATGGGCATGGCCGACATCCTTCATAGCGATGGTGGTCATCCAGGCAACAGATGTTCATTTTCCACGTCACGATGGATGCCTACATTGAACACACTGGTAGACTGTCTTGAAGGGTGTACTGTCTGTGGCACATCCCATATCTATGTAGCGTTGTTGTAGTGCTCCATAGATAGGCAGTTGCCCCGATCATACTACTGCCGTGTGTTTGTCTGCATCTACTTTGGGACAGTAATATGCTTTTAGACTGCTCACTCTCTGGGAGTGCTGTGTTCAGTAATCTCGGTAGCATGTTCTGTAACTGCGTAATTCTGTAGTGTGATAAGGTAGTTAGGTGTATGTTCGACTCCCAGCCGTGTGTGTTTGTGTGTGTGTGTGTGTGTGTGTGTGTGTGTGTGTGTGTTTACAGCTGTCTGGGGACAGAGTAATGCTTTTAGATGGCTCACACCACATACATTCCCTATCAGCATCTTTGCCTTTGCAGATGATGTCATCCACCTAGAAGTATGCCTCTGGGAGTGCTGTGTTCAGTAATCTCGGTAGCACGTTCTGTAGTGTGATAAGGTAGTTAGGTGTATGTTCGACTCCCAGCCCTGCCAAGTGTATGTGTGTGTGTGTGTGTGTGTGTGTGTGTGTGTGTGTGTGTGTGTGTGTGTGTGTGTGTGTGTGTGTGTGTGTGTGTGTGTGTGTGTTTCCATCTGCCTGGGGACAGAGAAATGCTTTTAGACAGCTCACACCACATACATTCCCTATCAGCGTCTTTGCCTTTGCAGATGGTGTCATCCACCTAGAAGTATGCCTCTGGGAGTGCTATGTTCAGTAATCTCAGTAGCACGTTCTGTAACTGCGTAATTCTGTAGTGTGATAAGGTAGTTAGGTGTATCTTTGACTCCCAGCCCTGCCAAGTGTGTGCCTCTGTGTGTGTGTGTGTGTGTGTGTGTGTGTGTGTGTGTGTGTGTGTTTCCAGCTGCCTGGGGACAGAGTAATGCTTTGAGATGGCTCACACCACATACATTCCCTATCAGCGTCTTTGCCTTTGTGGATGATGTCATCCGCCTAGAAGGATACCTGTGGGAGTGCGGTGATGCCGGAACTCGGTAGCGCATTCTGTTACTGCGTAATGCTGTAGTGTGGTAGACTAGACTGGTAGATGATCTATTCCAGGGCATGGCAGGTGTGTGTTTGGCACTTATACCGTATGTTTTGGTATCTGTGGGTGGCTAGCTGCAGGATGTGTTCTGTTTGTTTTGTTGCTGACCTATATAGTGTCCACAGCCCGCATATTCTGTCAAGACACTGGGTTGTCAACACATACATTCGCCAATAGATCTGGTGAGTAACTGTCAGCAGCCCTACTCTTACCCTTGCTACGGTCTGACCCGTGTGATGCAACATAACACAAGTGCCTTGATATTAACAACACTGCATGATGCAGGTAGCACATGTAGTTTCCTTTCCATTCCTGTCTAATGCATTGCTGTCATGTGGTTTGCTGTTGTGATATAAATGCCATATCTACATGTGTGTACATGTATATGTGTGTATGTACATATATATATATATATATATATATATATATATATATATATATATATATATATATATATATATATATATATATATATATCTCCATGTATATATGTATACAAATAATATTTGTGATATATGTAGATGTAGAGGTGGACATAGATGTGAACATATGTCTGGGGACATCAGCACTATTGATTATTTGTGCCGGATGATCTTTATGTGATAACCTGGGATCTATGTATATCTGCCATGGTGTGGTGTTAATGCACATCGTCTGTGGTGTGCAGGGTCACGGGTTGTAGTCGTGTAGACACCAGTTATTTTGTTGCTGGGAAGACCATGGGACATCGAATATGGTGATGGTAAGGCACCTGTTGCCAGTTGTGTGTGGATCTGAGCGACACTGAGCAGTGGTTAATATGTTGGAGGTTCGGTATGGGTCATATAACTATTCATTAGAAGACTATACTATGCAGATGAGGTTGACTATGGTGTATCACATTTGTCACCAGGGTGTGCTGCTGGTCCCTGGAGTGTATGTGTGTAGTCAGCCAGGATGATCTTTACGTGATAACCTGGGATCTATGTATATCTGCCATGGCATGGTGTCAATGCACATTGTCTGTGGTGTGCAGGATCATGGGTTGTAGTCATGTAGACAACGGTTATTTTGTTGCTGGGAAGACCATGGGACATCAAATATGGTGATGGTGGTGATGGTAAGGCACCTGTTGCCAGTTGTGTGTGGATCTGAGTGACACTGAGCAGTGGTTAATATGTTGGAGGTTCAGTATGGGTCATATAACTATTCATTAGAAGACTATAATATGCAGATGAGGTTGACTATGGTGTATCACATTTATCACCAGGGTGTGCTGCTGGTCCCTGGAGTGTATGTGTGTAGTCAGCCAGGTGAAGGTCTCGAATATAGCTGACAGCATGGGAGGGGGGTCAGGCATACTGTACGTACATTGCAGAACTGTGCCTCGGGAGTGCTCCTGCCTTAGCACACCTAAGCTAGGGGTGTGTCTATACCTGCCTGGTGACATTGGGAGGGATGACAGCAGTGGTGGGGTAGTCAGGGTGTACAGGCTGCACAAACAGGTGTTGATCAGCACAATCAGCTGATGACATGGCCAGCTCGCACATGAACAGTACATTAATGTGAGCAAGCAGCATACACACAGGTTTCATCCACACTCTACACCACTGGTGTATACCTGCAGGGACATTTCACGACACAGTCCAACCAAATGACATGGGCTGCAGCAGGCGACATATACCAACATGTGCAGGAGGCTGGGGCAGTGAGGATGTGTATGCTGCCGAGCAACCCATACTGGGGTGACATAAGACTTTATAGACCAAGGGTGACTTACCAGGGTCTACATGGGCTGGGGATGTTGGAGCACTATTGGGTGGACAGAGACCTCCTACAGCAGCTTGTTGACCTGTGCCTAACACATGAAACAGGCCAAGGGAAATGTATCACAGTGGATACCATGGAATGTGTTGGCCTAGGTGTACTAGCCACAGGTACCTCACACAGCACAACTGGGGATATCATGGGTATCTCACAGGCATCTGCATCCAGAGTATTGCACCAGTTCACAGATGCCATGTCAACATATGCTAGTGAGCACATACAGGTCCTCCACACGTGATTAGTGGACCAGCAATATGCATCTGTTCAACCACATGGATGAGTACCCTGGGGTACTGGGTGCTATAGCCTGCACATGTAGCACCACCGGGGAGCAGAGTAGGGTCTACAGTCAGTGCAGAGGCATACCCTCCAACAGCTAGGCCATATATGATGGCAAGGGCATGAGATTGAATGTGTGTGCTGTCTGCCCTGGAAGCTATGATGTGTCCGATATATGGCGTCTGACACAGCTGTAGCACACCAATGCCTATATGGACATCCTCTACAGTCTCCTAGTGGGGGATGCTAGGTAAACACTGGTGTAGTGGCTTATAATACCCATCAGCAATGCACACACACCTGAACACTCACACCATACTGAGGCAGATGCACAGGCAAGACATATACATGTGCATGTGTTTGGGATGCTCGGTTCACAGTTCTGGTATCCGAACACATCTGTTGGGGCTCTGCAGTATTCACAAGCTACATGCATACAGGTTGTTATGGTATTTGCTATGCTACACAATGTTATCCTGCAGTAACAGTTGCAGCAGGAACAGCATGGGGCAGGGCCACACAGCCCAACACCACTGCCATGGCCTGTACAGGCACAGTGTGACTTGGTGAAGGAACTACCTGAGTAGGGCAGAGTCGGCGAAAGCCCATGCACAGTATGACCTGCCCTTGGCAAAGAGGCAACACAAGGCATATGCACTGACACAGTAGGTACCCACGGATTTCCCCTCTCTGACCCGCACACAGTACAATGGATGCCAAACATGACAGTACCTGTGCTCAGCCATGTATGGGAGGTGCACTGTGTGCATCCAACATAGGCAGCAGTCCAGCACCGTCCTCAAGTCTGTAACACAACCAGGGTATGTCTATTTACCTAACAAGTGGCAGTTGTATTAGAATGTGTACTTACCCATTGCTATGGTATGTATGTGAGCATACAAGTGACTGTGGTGGCCAAATGTTAGGGCAGCAGACAGTACACTTCCATAGTGGCACCATGACCTCTGTAGCACATATGGGGGTCACAATGGTAGCCTGTAGTACACAGGGTGTCCTAACCCACTGTAGATTATGGGCTGACCATCATGTGTGTCCGTACAGCCCACACACATTCCATGCAGCTGAACAGATGTGGACCAATACAGACAAATGATATACGATGGCCTATGGATATGTCCAATGACTGACCCCAACCCCCTATGACACACACAGATGACAGCAGGCCAGGCTGTTTGATGTAGGTTGTGTAATAGGACGTCCAACACCACTGTGCTGGTAATTAATTCTGGGAACTGACGTACCCTGGTATCCCTCCAACCAGCAATTTAGGTAGGTCCACACACTGACAAGGAGTACCCAACAGACCAGTACAGTAGTGGCAGATGTGTACAACTGTTGGCTGTGCCCCCCATCACACCTACACATGTGAGAGTCATTTGCACCACCCACGGTGTTGTGTAGGACTGTGGTTGTGGTTGCATGTCCCCCCACGCTATACAGACATGTAGCAACTGTCAATGCCACATGACCATTAGCTACACTGCAGACACAGCATGTCACCTGTCTGTGTAGAATGGAGGGGTCAGCAACACAGTACTAACTATTTGGACATGTGACACATGCAATGCAGTTGACCATACTTTGCTTGCTCACACACATGATGGTATTGTCAGTCTACAACATGCGTAACAGTCATACTGGGCATGCTCACACACTGAAACACAGGACGACCAGGCATGTACACACCAGTGGTCCGGACATATCTGCCAGTACATTGCTATACTGTTGGATTTCTGCACTGTATGGTGTTTGCGGTCTATTGTCTGTACATATGCCATGGTCTATTGTTAATTCACATGAGCTATGTGCATAGGGTACTTCTACCATCATGTGTATAGGGCGGTTCTTTGTTTGCGGACAGGCCGACGCCCTTGGATACAAACCGGGTAAGGCACAGTCCAGCAGGTGGGAGCTGTTGTGCGTGGGTTTGCACAGTGTGAAGCACTGCTGACCTCTGATCACAGTACCTTATACACGTTTAGACTCCACATTTCTTTGACAGGGCACTACTGGCATACTGGTAGACAAACACGCTTACAGCCGCTCGCTCTCCATTTCCACTTACATTTGTCACTCACGCTGGGTGTGTGTGATCCTTTGTGATGCGTATTACATCTGACTACATGACTACAGTATCGGGTATATGTAACCATTTTGTGACGGCAGCCATTCGACTGTACAGACTCGGCGGCCTGTCCAGTGACGTAATCATATTATATGCGTGTTCCTCATACAATCTGCTCCCATCTGCCTGATACATGGGAACCAATACTCTGTAATGCTGACATGTGACTTGAGTTTGTTAACGCAGCTGTCTGCCGAGTCATGCTACCGCATGCCTACTGCACGTTGACCACCTTTCAGATTGCACGACGGGAGACTGTAGGAGTGACACCTTTCCCACGTTGCATGGGACAGTCCCTCATCACACATCACATGTGACAATACCAGAACTCTCCACCAATCGTGGACACATTTCTGCAGAATCAGGGACAGGTCATGAAAAACAGGGACACTTTTACAAAAGTAGTGCTATTAAATTGACACATTGACAGAATCAGAGCATATGACTTAATACACATATTCTGAAGTAACAGTTATTTATAAGTCTTACTTATTGTCATTAGTCAGTAAGTGTAATTCACCACCTTTCCTTCAACAGCCACTACTTTTAGGAGGGATTAAGAAGGACACAGTTAGACTTTCAGTCAAACTCAGGGATGTACCTGACATTCAGGGACAGTTGAGTGGTATGGACAATACTCTAGCCATTGCAACTGTCCTGATTAGGGGACCTTCTCATGTTGTATGTGTCTGTACTGGTTGCTTGTTACAGGTCTTGTATACCTGACACGTCGATATGTCATATGTAGTAGTATAAGCAACTGTACTGCTGCTAGACTACGCTTTGATTTGCTCTGATATGTATATTTCTGTACTATGCATGGCTGTAAGTATGTTCTGCACAGGTACATCTGACAGTTCTACAGAGCAGGTTCCACTTTGGCCGTTGAGACTGGTGGCGGCCCTATAGACCCTAGATGTAGAGCTATCACATGTGTCAAGGCAACACATACCCACAGCATACCTCTCAACTGTCCCTGATTTTCAGGGCCATCCCTGATTTTGACTCAAATTTTAACTCTGTCCCTCTTAATCCCTCCTAAAACTAGTGATGTTTGGAGGAAAGGTGGTGAATTACACTTCATGAATAATGACAATAATTAAGAGTTACAAACTTCTTTTACTTCAGAAAATGCGTATTAATTCATATGCTCTGATTCTGTCTATGTTTCCAGTTAATAGCTCTAATATTTTAAATGTGTCCCTGATTGTCCTTGTGTTTTCTTGACTTGTCCGTGATTCTGTTGAAATTTGTCCCCAATTGGTTGAGAGGTCTGACCCACAGCCAGTAGTACACAGACGACCTCCATGGTTTGCATACGTTAAGGTTATTCATGTAGCATTATAATTGATAATACTGTTTCCTATTACATGTAGCTGTTACTGATACAACAAAGTGATGTCTGACACCACTACACACACTATATAGCCTTCATTCCCGAACTCGCAGGCCATGTGCCATAACTGTCATTTTGCAAGACACAACTGCCCAGACGGGTGTGTCCCTCACAGGCGTAAGGGTATTTAACCTCTTCTATTATGCTATCATCTACCTGAGGTGGTCAGCAACTTATGCACTTTCCATCAGTAGCAGAACTCACATACTAATGGGTGTGAATGAACACTGTATCAGGAACAATGCATAACACCCTGCGGGACACATTTAGATGATTGGTTCTATTAAACAGACACATTCACAGTCACAGAACATATGTATTCATTCACGTTTGTCGAGGTACATGCCACTTATGACTCATACATGTTGTCATCTGTCATTACCTGTATTCCGCCACCTGTTCACCTAATATCAGTAGTACTGGCAGTGTTTAGTTGGACTTTTTTACATTCTGATACATAACTATGGATGTCCATGCTAATCGGGTACATGGCACTGTGTAGGTCTCTATGTATTCCCCGATGGTTTACAAACTATCCGGTAGATGTGTTCTTCAGGTTTGGGAGGTGTATGCCCACATAGGAATATTAATAACATCCACTGGGTGGGCCTACTACATCTCTGCCAACCAGCACCTGCACACTTAAGCCCATTAATGCATACCCATGGTCCACCTACCTGGCACCCCTCTACAGCAGTCATGACAAATACTTACTGCGAGCGCAGCTGGGGTATGAGCACACCCCTACACATTGCCCACTCTTCCCATCTCGGAACACATGTCGTACATTTTGTCAACCCATGTATTCTCACACTTGCACAACCTACTGTTCCATGTACACCTGCATCCTGCTTGTATTAGTGTCAGCAGATTCTTTCATACCCTGAATTTTTGGGGTCCAGCAAGAGACACTGTTATCCATGTTTAAAGTGTGGACCTTGCAGAACTCTCCCACTGGTCCTTTCCTACCGGTGTTTTGGACAGCGGCAGTGTATTGATCTATATTGCCTGTCTGTATGTCTGTCCGGCCTAGCTGGGCGATGTGGGGGGGTGCAAAGTTTCTTTATTGGACAAATGCCAGGGCTGTAAATATGTTACCCCTAATTGCTGTGAAGTAACCTATTTATGTGAATGTGTATATCTACACTGACATATAGTTTGTTTTGTGTGTATGTGTATATATCACTACCTGTTGTTTGTGTATATATATCTATCTATATATATCCGTAGTATATACTTGTGTGTGTTGTGTGTGTGTGTGAATATATATATATATATATATATATATATATATATATATATATATACATATATCTATATCTATATATATATGTGTATGTAAATTAATATAGCTATGTGTATATATACGTTTTTATCTATATATACATCTGTGTGTCCGTTAACCTATACATTTCCCGGACATGGACACTTACACATGTGTATTGGTTTTATCCCTGCTTCAACAGCATACTATTGCCTTAGTCATTCTGACACCGACACTTCACTCCGGTGAACTTGTGCTCAGTATATTGCACGTTATGCAGCGGACAGATGTCGCAAGTTTTTCATGTCTGGGGTGCCGCTGCTAACTGGGTTGTGATAGTGTTATTCGACATATTCCTCATATGCGCAGCCTATTTTTCCTGCTACTGTGTTTGTTTCTGTACACATTCATATTATTACTGTTGATAGGATGTGTGTTTGTGTTACTGTGACTGTACGTTGACAAATTGTTGCCTTCATGGAGTTGTGTCTTTCTGCTTTTCCCAGTTTGGGGTTGTCACAGCAGAACTCCATTCTGCTCATGGGTGGCGTATAGGTTTTACGTGCCAGGCTGCCAGACCTGACGCACAACGTCCGACAACGATATGCACATTCACGCATGTCTCCACGCAAATGACGCTCTATCTGGGAATTGCACCTACGTACTAGCTGACCTCCACAGGCCACTCCATTGCACCCGGCGCAACCTACCCTATCACTCCTGTGTCCATACTCGCATATTCATAGTTTCTCCTGCACACCCGTGTTGAGTTTCCCCGCATAACAGCCATTATACACCTGATATTGCAGCCATGACACACCTTTACACATTGCCCTCTCATGAGCGTTGGGGCCCTACACACATTTTGTACTGCCTCGTGTATTCACAGGCTCACCATCCATTCATATTTGCACATACATGCCTTTCCTGGTGTTATGGATTACGAACGATTTGCGGTTTACAAGTGTATGTGGTCGCAACATGTCCTACATTCCGTCTGTTTACAGTGTTGACATAGCACTTCAACGATGTTATGGCCACTGGTATAGCCCTGACTCTGGTGTGGAGAGCAGTGCTCTACTCACACTTGTGCAGCTTTATGTGACATATGCTGCGAGCACTTCATAATTCCTAACTTGCTCTGGATTCCCTTCACAACCCTTAGGTGGTTTGCTTTCATCTTTCAGCGTTCCTAACATATCTATCTATCTATATATATATATATATATATATATATATATAGATATATATATATATATATATATATATATATATATATATATATATATATATATATATATATATATATATATATATATATATATATATATATATATATATATATATATATATGTGTATATATAGATAAATATGTAGATATATAATTGCATATTTCTGTTATGTCTGTGGATATTTATCTATGCACACATCTATCTAACTATATATATATATATATATATATATATATATATATATATGAAAGTTACAGCTGTAGAAGACAACATACATTTGCTATGCTAATAGCTGCGTATGGCCGCGCAAGCACACTTGCATCTACTTATTCTGAGTTACATATGTTTACAGGCACGTCTTTAGGATTACATGTGCCTTATTCCTTATGACAGTACCACTTTGATGGAATCCGGTTAATGGACCCCATGCAAACGCGGTCACCTTTACATGTATAAATGTTGGCTTTACAGCACAGAGGCATTCATTACACAATTAATACGTGCTATACTCTGTTAAAAGGCTTATGCCGAGGCACTGGAGAACATCAATTGTTGGTACTATAAAATAAATTCTTTGGATATACTGGCTGAGTCATTTCCTGGACTATTTTCCTTCTTGGTGGTTTAATATAATATGTGCTATAGACTACTTGCAGTACTACAATTAGGACATTCCATGTTTCCTACTGCTCTGGACCCGTGCTACAAATCTACTCACTCCAAGGATATTCATAACTCCTACGCTTATAGTCCTCACACATACGCATGTTTGATTGTCAGGGTGTTCATGTGCTGGTCCGGGTTTAGGCTCAGCCGACTGGTGACTAGCACTGCCCTGGTGCTGATCAAAGATCAGACATAGCAATTGGACAGAGTTAGTCCAGAGTTTAACATTCTACCTGTGTTTACAGACGCAGGTGTTTGGGCACCTCTGACCACATTATTGGGTCGGCGCTACATAATTTAGGGTGGGGAGTGGTTCCACTACATAATGCAGGTTGGGGGGGTGGTTTCCCTTCCCATTTGACTATTTCATTCATTTATACATACAATGAATATTAATCTGGACATCTGTTATGAATTCACTACAGGTATGCAATAGTCCTGTCAACAGATGGGACAGTTGGTTGGTGTACTTCTGTGCACAGACCTCTCTGATACTTGGGGACTCATATCTACAGTGACAGGGGGCAAGGCTATGACATCTCAGGGACAATCACGGACACTTCTACCATATTAGTACTATTAACTTGGAACGTGTTGACAGATTCATAATACTACTAATTTTCTGCAGTTAAATGCATCTATTACTCTTCATTGTTGTAAGTAGTCATTCTCATTCAACACCTTTCCCCCAGAGGTCACTGGCTTTGTGAGTTTTTAAGGGGCTGGCCAGTTATTGTGCGAATGCTCTGACCATTGGTATCATTGGCATAGTCATATGTACAGGTTGTGCTGTATTCTGGTGACTAGGGTTGGCACCTTTTCAAATGGCCAAGATGGGACATTTTCGGAACACACATCAGATTTTACAAGCCGACACATACCCACGGTCAGTACAACAGATAGAACTTTACTTATTTGCCTACATAAAAGCCTATTGTTGTAGCGGTTTAGTTGCTTATTCTGTTTCTTGTAACATTTAGGTATTGTAGATACTGCAATAATTATTTTCTGCTACTATTACATAACATATGGGACATAATTATGTCCTACAATCCCAGGACGTTTGCCATTTGAAATGTCTTTTGTCAGGACACAACTGTCCAACGATGGACTGTCCCACGCAAAGCAGGACAGATGATAACCCTACTGCGGACACCAGATTGTTTGGGCCAAGACATAGCCACGGTCAGTGCAGGTTTAGCACATTCATTTGTTTCCTAGCTGTGAGCCTTATACCTTTGGCACTTTTGTTGTTTGCCTGTTTCTTGTACAAATTACATTTATTCTATCATGATGTGACCGCTTTAGGCAACTGTTACATGCAGTATGGTGCATAGTTATTTCCTACGGTCACAAGACATTTGGCATTGTACCATTGTTGGTCAGGTCACACCTACACACACATTAATTGTCCGTCACACAGTGGATCAGGGGTATCCTGTTTACATCAGTGCCTTCATCACCCTTATACCATGTGCCACTATGCGAATGTGTGCAATATATTCTCTCGCTTATCTGTGTCGGGACACGTGCATCACGGGCAGGTGTTTGATTCTGGGTAGTAGGTTAAGCATGACCATTTAGGGCTGGACAGTGTCATGCACCACTAATGCACATTCCAACTTGTGTCCAGATATCTACAGGACTGGACTTCATGTCTTCCATTCTAATGTTTACACAGGTTACTTATCCCATGAGGGATATCCCAAAAATTGAACAAGACCAAAACAAGATGAATACCGACCATTCTTCTGACATTATGAAAATGTGCTGGGGGTTTTACATTCAAGGGATACATAGTGTGCAATCCTGCAACTGCCTAGGGTGACACTACCTACTACATATGCGTAGTGGTCACTATGTGTAGATGTGGCTGCACCAAACCAGTAGGCCAAGTATGGCTGGATTTGTTGGACGTTCAGGTAAGGGAGCGGGTTGTGTGATGTGGAGGGGATGCTGGGTAGTCGATTATGCATCCAGGTGTGTTGCATTTGTTATGGCCAGTTCCATCAGGACCAATCTGTGGGTATGTGCTGGTGACATGTCTATACATTTGTATCGCATATTTCAATATTCATATGTTTGTGGGATTGTGTTCTACAGTATGGCCTGTCTGGTTGTATTGCAGCTGTTTATACATGTTTTGTGTTTCTTTCAGCTTCACCCGCTGCTCCCTCATACACCTCTGGTTCACCTGTTCTGCATACGACACAGTATCACCTTGGAGGATTGTACCATTACCCATCCCCCCACACACAGATATTCCTCACACCCCATACATCACTGCTTTGGTTGCTGGCCCATGACATGGCCAGAGTAACACATTGAATACCCACCATATGTCAGGTACCTGTATGGTTGTGTGGACTACCCTGCCATGTTTGCTTTCCACATGCTATATCTCATGCACATAGGTACACGCCAATACTTAACTTTCATTACATGGTTGGTATACCCGGGTACTACCAGTTCAACTGTGACACATCCTGACAAGTTTGCCTTGTACCGCTGATTTGCAGATGTTGGCAGACTGTTCTAATCATTGGTAGGATGCCACCTTTTCCTATGTCCAGGATGGGATATATTCCGTACACATATCTGACTGTACTGGACAGCACGTACCCACAGTCGATGGTACGGATAATACTGTTCCTTTCAGCCTACATGTTTCCTTATTGTTGTAGCTGTTTATATGCTCCTTCTGTTTCATTTATATGCTTATTCTATTTCCTGTCACATTTGGTATGTGAAATACGGACATACATTTTGTATGTGACTATTACATGCCTTGTGGGATATGATTCGGACATACGGTCGCTAGATATGTACATTTATTGTGTATTTTATTATGGACACATCTGCCCAGCTCTGTACCCTCCCTCACATTATGGGTCAGCTGGTGACCCTAACCATTGGGCTGGATGTACCTACTGGCGGCTCGCTAACATATGATGCATTTCACTTCCACTTGTTATAGCTAGCTACAGTGCATCGGACTACGGGCACACGGTTTTCCATGTCATTTATTCATTATTCCCTACTGTGCATTTGTGTTTGCTTCTTCATTTTGTGTTCACAGGAACTTTCTTGCATGCTTTGCATTTGTTTAATTATCCACGGACACTGACAGATGTGATTACTATCTTGCAACTTGTTATATGCAAGCATTTTAGGTTGCACGTCGACAGCTGGCATTTCCACACCTCCGTGCAGTACTTCAACATGCCCTATGCACTCGCGCTCCTTTCCTGTGCACGTGGCAGCAGCGCACCTTCATTAATATGCATTTGGCGCTACTGCGTCATCTTCATTCTGCACTGTTGGCGCAAGCCTACCTCCGGCCTTGCGCCGAGCTTCATGAATCCCGGGGTTTGTTTATCTATTATGATCTTTCAGGATTTATTGACAAAATCAATGGATGTCAGTTTGAATATAACATTTGGAAAGCTGCTGTTGACATTACATCACTATATAGATGTATTTCACAGGAGGAGAGAGCGAGTGTGATTTGTTTTGACACTGGATAATAACAGAGTCACTGGTGATATTCTTTCTATTTATACTTTGTCAAGGCTCATTTTAGAAAATTCATTTTTGTGTTCAATAATAAATATTTATAGTACAGGAATTTGGTTAAGATGGTATATCTATTCTATTAATATGACTGTATGCTTTTTAACCAGGTTAGTCCCCCTAGTCTAGTAGCCTCTTTTTAAGGGAGACCCAAGGTAGCATTTATATTACATGGGGAAATACTTCCAAAGCATCAGGTAACCTAACCCTACAGTAAGGTTAAGTTACCTGATGCCTTGGGAAAATTTCCCATAGGTACCATGGGAACATTTATATCCACCTGAGCTACCACCAGCTCAAGCAGAGGGTGAGTCAGTTTAACATCATATGTGAAAGATGCCACACTTAGGATTGCAACATATACCCCTTATGCTCCATTACAGTGTAAGCAATTGACCTACCTGATGTGGGAATAGAACCCCCAGCCTTCTGCACCAAAGTCAAGTGTAACACCTGTTGTACCACTGGCACTACTTAATAGCTGGTTCCAAAAACTGTTGTATTTTAGATACTAATAAAGTTTGTTTATGGTTAAAAAAATAATAAATATTATGAACAGTTAAGCGGTGTTGCAATGTTGACTCTTATAGAACATGATTTTATCAATTTAATCCTGACAAAACAAGGAAAACATATTTGTATCAAACTAACCTGTGACATTCTGTGCATTTTAGATTTTTCATAGGGAAAAATTTGGCAGATGACTTTTACACTTGTATTAATGTTCTAAACAAAAATAACATCTTTTTAGATTTTACTGTTCGAGCTGTTTCTAATAATTTTATTTTTTCAGTGTCCTTACAAACTCACTCTGTCTAAAACATACTATAATTTGCTATAATTTCAAACACATACATCTCCAAGTAATTTAAACTACACCATTGTTCTTGGGACTTTGTATCAAGTTATTCTTCTGATGAATGTTATTATGCATAGCTCTGTCTTGAATATTTCTTATCTTTTCCATGTACTACTTATACTCATGTGTGTCATTTTTATGGCAATTTAACTTGTTTCTTTTCTAAAATGTTGTATGTTGTTGGTTAATCATATTGTATGGAGCTTTTCTCCATGGCCCTTGGCTGAAAATGGGCAACCCTGTCCAGCCGGACTTTCCCGGTAAAACAAATGTAAAATAAATAAATAAATAAATAAATCTGACAGAACAAAGGAACACATTTCTATATATAGTATTCACAAAACCAACTTTTGTCAAAATATATTTTCATAATGAAAGCAATTGTCTTTTGTCAAAATGTATTTTCACAATGAAAGCAATCATCCTACTTATATGAAAGGGTCTATATTAGAATGACAAGACCTCACTTACGTGAATCTCGAAAGGCCAACACATAAACAGCGACCCACATGAACACCGAATGTCCTTAAGCGTGAAATTCAAAATACAGAATCACCATAGTTGTCCACACCATGTTTAGTGAGGTAAAACGTCAGTAGGAGATTCCCTTATCCAGTATAGCTCCCGAACATAAATGTGCAATAGCTACTGACCTTAGGGTTAGGGTGCGGGTTAAGGTAAGTGCATATATAGTAATACATTCATATTTATTTTGTTTGGTAGGTAGTACGTAGTGGGCAATGGAGTTGGCCAGCTGTGCAATTCGATATTTTGAATTTCGTGCTTAAGGACGTTCGGTGTTCTTGCAGTTCGCTGTGTATGTGTCAGCCTTTTGGGATTCACATAATGAGGTTTCTGCATTCTAATATAGACCCAAATGAAACACGGTGTCAGCAAAAGCCACTTTGTGAGGCTTATAAAGTTGACAGTGTTTTTGTGATGAATTTAGTGGCAGTCCAGTCATTTGAGGCTTGGGGATATGAAAAAGGTGTCACTCATGACACTATTTTAAACATTAAAGAATGTAAATACAAAATATGGTCCGATTCCCACTTTATTAGCAATGTCATTCTGTTCCTGTTTTCTTTCTTATCTTTTACTTGAATATAATTGCGTTTATTTATCGATTTACTATCGGTTTGAATGACTGGGTGATGATTTGCTGCAGTTTGCATTACTATATGTTGTGAAATCTGCTATAGAATACAGAAAACAAGCCTAACCACTGCAATCTACCTCCAAAATTGTGTCATTGGAAGGTGGGGCCAGATGACAAAAAAATCGCAAAGTCACATCATATAGTAAATACAAACACACGTTTGTATAAATACATCTCAAGTCTTGCTAAACAGTATGACTCCATAGAGCTACTCCAAGTCCATTTAATTGTAGGAAACCCCCTCCACTTCACTGTTAGATACAGGGCCCCACCATGAACCATAAAACCCACACTGCCTACCTGGACCTACTTGAGTCACTCACAATACAGCCAAACACCCTGCTCTTGGGTGACTAATTCCATCAGTTGGGAAACATATATGAGCACAGACATGCTCGCCCTAAGGTTCTTTGACTTTGTTAACTCAAATGCTTTAGAGCAGATAGTCTGTACCCTCACAAGGGGCTTTAATATCCTTGACCTAGTACTCATCAAAATTGTGGATCGCAATACCACCCTATGTGTGGGACCCTCCCTGGTAAAATCTGATCATAAATCAATCTTGTTTGAAGGAACAATCGTACCTGATCCCCCACCCAAGCATAAAGGTTGAACAATTTTCCCAAAGCAAACTGTAGCCTCCTAAGTGATGGTATAAATAGTTTCAAACCCACTGCCACCACTGACAACAATAATTCCTATAAGGAAGTGTTCACAAATGCCTTCTATAACAACCTATACAAATGTTTAAGCTCAGCCATACCTGAGCAGATCAAAAGAAGGTCATCACAAAAAAACAAGCCACTCTGATGGACTTCTAGCATAAATACTGTAGGTTATACAACAAGAGAAGGAAACTGCTGTCAAAGTATAAGAGAGAATGGTCTCAGCAGAAGACAAACACCCTCCATAGCTTGAACAAGCAAATTAGACATCTTATAAAGTCCTCTAAAGCTAATTATGAAACTAAATTAGCATCCCTAGCTACAGATAATAACAAGTCATTCTTTAGTTGTATCTGAAATCTAAAAGTGAAGGCCTAGCTTTGTGCTGAATTAGTGGTGGATGGTACCACTCATACTGAACCTGAAAACATCACCAACCTGCTAGTAGACAGGTTTGGTGAAATTACCCCCCCTCCCCGTCCCCACCAACCATACCCTAAAACATACCTGCCACTAGTATGCTACCTAGTATCACCAAAGAGTAGGTCATAACCACACTTTCCAAGGCCAAAAACACAACCTCTATGGGATCGGATAACATCCAGGGCTGTTTACTAAATGGTTTAAAACAAGAGTTAGCGGAACCACTGAGGGTGCTCTTCAACCACAGTCTATGTACTGGTTTTGTCCCACCAGAGTTAAAAACAGCAACCGTAATCCCCTTGCGTAAAGGGGGTCCCTCAATCGACCTTGAGAAATATAGACCCATAAGCCTGAACAGCCTTATCTGTAAGGCCATGCGGAGAATGATCATGGACCTCATCAGCAAGGATATAGGAGACCTTCAAACTTTTGACCCACTCAATTTGGTTTCATCAAGGGCAGATCATGCCTATTAAACCTGGTGGACTTCTTGGAAAGTGTCATCAAAATCATAGATGAAGGCCAAACAGTACATACTGCATATCTCAACCTGGCCAAGGTCTTTGACACAATCCCCTACTCAGGCATCATTGAGAAACTCACCCAGCTGGGGATTAACCCATATGTCATTAGATGGGTTGACAACTGGCTCACAGACAGAATGCATACAATCAAAGTTGGAGAGTCCACGTCTACCAGCAGATTGGTTACAGTGGAGTTCCACAAGGTTCTGTGCTGGGATCCCTACTATTTAGAATCTATTTTTCAGAAATCCAGGGGAAAGTATATGGCCTGTAGCTTATCAAGTTTGCTGATGATTGCAAACTGGGTGCAATCACAGAGAGCCCCAATGATGTCAACATTCTACAAAATAGGCTCACACAGATAAATGACTGGTGCCAGAGCCACAGACTTAAACTCAGCACAAAAAATGCATTATCAATACCTTCAGCAAAGGAGTAGTCCCTGCAAATTACAATATTAGCAATACCACCTAAATTCAAACCCAGTGGTGAGAGATTTGGGAACGCATGTTGACAGCGACCTTAACTTTGATCATCATGTGTCCACAGTGGTAAGGAAGGCCTTCTATGTTGCACATCTCATAAGTAAGGACATAACATCTAAAGCTAAGGAGGTTATAACTCCCCTGTACTCAGCCCTCATCAGACCAATAATAGAGTACAATGCTCCCTTCTGTATGTACCTTACCAGACACCTGCAGCAGCTGGACAGACCTCAGAGGTTTTTCACAAAGAAAGTTAAGGACCTACAACACATGACCAACATGGACAGACTGAAGGCCCTGTCACTGTACAGTGTCTCATATAGACTGCTTAGAGGTGACTTGTGCCTGGCCTACAGACCAGTCTTGAACCCTGCCTTAATGGAAATCCTGCACATCTACAAATCAAATGTGACAAGAGTCACTTACTCTAGGGACCTTAACCTAGCCTGCAACATTAACAGGAACATGTTGGAGAGATAGCTATGGTTCCCAGATGTTGCCACTCCTCTGAAACAAACTTACAATTCACATAAAACAGAGCTCCTCAATAACCCTATTTAAGAGTAACTTTGTCAACTGGATGGAAAACTGTAAATTTACTCCAGAGGTTTCACCTATGTCCCTCTTTGACAGGGGCAGCCGGTGCTGATCTTAGATCCGCACCTGGTGCTGGTCTTAGATTTGCATGGCAAATATAGACCATATATCTTAGTCCATAATGGAATAAGGATATAACATGGCTAGGCTTGTAAAGGCCCTAGGCTCAATAGCCTAGTGACCGCCTATGATCCTACGAAGTTTACCAGACTTAGTAAATATAGTTTCAGTGAGGTAATTAAAGTAAATCAATGCATTTTACAATTATAAAACCCACATTACATAATGAGATTATAATTAGAGCCATGTATAAATAGTAGAAAGTATTTGTTCATAGCCTTTAAATGTCTCTTTGATCAATTTAATACCCTGGGTTCGCTCTTCTTTATGACCAGCAGTAACAGTGAATAACTTGGAACAACTGTTTCATAGCCTTCTTGTTCACCCTTCTTCTCCACTCCCTTATTATACAATCTTTAGTTTGTCTTGCATATAACTCTGCCCTAATTATGCCATGTGGTGACTTTGCCTCCAATTCTGAATTCCATTTTACCAACATTCCTGCCAAGTCTGCTTAATTTTTCCTTGCTAAGTTCAGATCCCCTAGCCAAACTAATAGGTTGGTCGTCTATCCAGAATTTCTGATATACGCATCTCTTTATGCCACTTAAATACTCACATTAAACTTTAACATTTTTCTTAATATGTTAGTGTTGGCCCCTCAAGAATGGAATGTCATTACAAACTGAAATGTATGAAAGACCTCCTGTCCATATTCTTGGGACCCTTCTGTCCAACTGCAAACCTCTCCCCTGTAGACAGAATATATGAAAAAAAAAAAAAGTTTCTAACATCGACTATTGCCACATGTTAATTATTTAAAATTTAAATCTACTTTACTAGTCATTTTCTTAACATATGGCAGTTGACTGGACCATTACTGGTATAGATATACATTACCTAGTGGAACTATTTTTGGTGACCAGAGGTGTGTTATTGATTTAGTTGACCAAAAATGCAAGATTAATCACTGTGCTTGGTGATCTAGGGTGTGCTCTTGATTTAGCTGACCATGGATGCAGGATCAATTCAAGGACCAGTCATTGATGATCTAAGGCATATTTTTGAGTTGGCTGACCACTGAATTATAATTACTTACAGCAGCTGCCCTTGGCAGTCCAATCATATTTTTGATTTAGTTGACCATGGATACTATGAAACTCACTGTCTTGGGCTGCCATTAGTAGCCTTTCATTTTTTGTGCTCTAAGATGTGATTTAGTTGGCCAAGGATATATGATTATTTATAGGAGCTGCTTTATGTGATCAAAAGTGTACTTTTACTTTAGCTGGCCATGCATAAACTAGCCTAACACTTGTGGAATAATTAATGGAAGAATGTAAAATACACTATTCATGCGTGATGTGCCCAGGAACAGTAATACTGACAAGACCGATTTTTATCCAATGGGTTAATGCAGTATATTTTGGTTTTGCTTACATTATGATTATAAGTACAAATACGCAAGTGTGAATTCCAAAAAATCTTATACTTCTGTAATCCAAAGTTTTTATAGTAATTAAAATGTGTTTAGTACCCGCAGAAGGTTCCCACTGCAAACATTACAGTGGAGGTATTCCCATCTACATAAAATGGTTTAGAAAGGAAGCCTAACAGATGTGGGCAGTATCACAACATATAGGTGGCGTTTTCATGCAAAAATAGTCAGCAACAGTACCACAAGGCAGAACTACAGTCATATACGTATGTAACACAGACCTGAAAAGTGATACAGTACAGCAAATGTAATATAATAGATTGCTAGACATACTTTTATATCAGGGAACCTTATTACCTTCATGCATGCAAGGAACAACACCCTGTATGTAAGTATTACAGAATAATACAGACTTGCACAACATACTGGCCATCATAATTAGCTCTCCAATGCCATATATTTCCACTTGCATTTGGATCAGTAAGAGTTTTCTCATTGGTGCTGTGTTTTCAGTCCTTGCCCTGCTAGTTATTTTGCAAAGAATAAAATTCTAAGCCATTGCATATGAATGAAGTCCATTAGAGATGTATGATAATACATTGTCAGTAATACATTGTGTTTCATGTCTCCAGTGCTTCTCAGGTTCCTACATATTATAGAGTTTACACAATCCCCAAGGCAATAGTGTTGCTGTAGTATTGTGCCTTTCTGTATAATGCCCTTCAGCCATAAGTGGATCCCAATCAGCAATGAGGTGTGCAACCATTTCCTGCATTTATATGTTTCACCTACTTTTGTTATAAACTCTATAAAACAATGTATATGAAGCTCACAATCTTAGGTCGCCATTAATAGCCATTCATCTGTTGATTTAAATTAACATCTCCTTAGCCATTCCTATGTTAAATCATTGTCAATATGTAGTTGTTGTAGGAGTTCTCTATACATGCCAATATGTTCATGGGCTTAATTTTCTTTCCTTTTCTTCAGGTCCATTTGTTTATATTCTTTCTTTTGTGTTTTTTTTTTTTAATTTCAGTTGTCTGATTATTTTCTTCTTCTGGTTTTATTTCTGTTTCCTTCTGGTTTCTGAAATGTTTCTGGTAAGCAAAGCAGTGATGTGATCTTAGACTTCTTGTCATGGTGCTTTCAAAGTTTCGCTATTTTTGGATCTGACCAATTCAACAAAATTATATATACAGTAACCATGATTGCAAATGTAATTAGTTTTGAGGAGGCCCATACTTCTTTCATACCAAAAAATATAAAACTTTAGTATGCACTCTTTATATATATATATATATATATATATATATATATATATATATATATATATATATATTGCTTGATAACAATGAGGCATTTTTTTGTTCTTTTGTTCTTCTGATTCAGTTGCTATTTGGGGCCTGTAAATATTTCCAAAGCTGTGAGTTAGAACAGGAAGAGCAAATTGATTTTCAATATTAGCTTGTTGTCTTCTGAAGTTTTCTTTAATTAAGTTTTGTTCTCATTTATGTTTTGGTGTCAAACCTTCATCTATTCTAAAATATTTATATCCTCCTCCTGTTCAACTTTCTTTTTATCACATTCCATTCCTAGGTTGATATTTTTTTGCTCCAGCAGATTTACTTTTACAAGTGTTGCTTTTGCACATCTATCAAAGCCAAATATTATATCATCTGAGAATTTTAACCATTTGTAGTTGTGCTTTCCGATCTTCATCTGATGAACTATACCATTTTAAATCATTCACAAAAAAAGCAGAAGTGATATATTTGAACAAGGGTGATTTATGGAAGTTACGGTGTAAGCATAGCCTAGTCTATTAAGTAACCAGCTAAATGGGTTATGGGCGAGATAAAAATAGCAGTGATGGCAAAGATTCACCCCGTAATATCCCCCATTTGAACTGTTATATTTGAAATAATAATTTGGCCTTTGTCATGGCTGAGCGGCAAAGTGGTTTGCCACTGTTTTATAGTCAGTGCATTGTATTACATATTTGATGTCAAGGCATTTTTTTTATCGTAATATCACATATATAGGACTGTATCACTTTTTAAATCTGCATTTTCCAAACTCATGACTAGTGCTCCTGTCAGATGTTGCTACCTAGGAGCACCTTTTTTATGTAAGGTACAACCAGTATATTGTGAAGCTACCTAAAATATTGGGGCTTCTTTTGGAAAGTAGTTAATGTAGATGGTAATACATATAGTGCAATGCTTGCTGCAGGCATCTTTTATGTATTACACTGCATATTTCTCCACATATGTGTGTGTGCTCCATAGTTATGTCATATTATCAACATAAAAATCTTTTTGCCACCCCCAAATGCCCATGACAAGATGTCATACACTTGTACAATATACAAGTTGTTGCATACCTATATGACTGTGTCAGGAAGTGAATCATGATAATATTCAGAGAGAATGTTTCCTCTTCTGTGTACATGTAACCGTAATATAAGTAAAGCCAACATATGTAGCAGTAGTGCATTGGATGAAAATCTGGCTTGTCAATTTTATAATTCATGTTCCTATTATACAGGAACACTGTTTATTACATTGTCCCTTTAATTACTACAAAAACATGGAGTAGTGTAACATAAGACCTTTTAGAATCACACCTTTTGTATGTAATATGGTACAAAAGGATGTGTATGGTACAGATATTACTGCATGCCCAGGGTGTTGTGATGTAAATGTGGTCCTACCTTGCTTGAAGCAGATAATGAGTTAAATTTTTTAGATAATTACACATGAAAATTATTCTGATTAATGGCTTGACAAATCTCTAAACACTACTGCAGTGTCTACTACCTGCAGCTACCACTTTTCTCCTATTTGCACAGCCATGGTTTCCTTGTCTGACAAGCAAATAGAGGTATTTAAAATATTTCAGCGATTCATTTTTAAGTATTCAGTTCTTGTCTTTCTCTCTCTCTCTCTTTCTCTTTATTTCTATTAGATCGTGTTACTGTACTATATTCTCAATTTTTGGATGGTATTAGCTGCTAATAAGGGTCATGTTTCTTAAGATCCCATCTTAGAATACACTTATTTTCCTTTTCATATAGCATTAGACAGCTCTTTTCAGTCTGTAGTTAAGCAAATTTCCTGTGGTGCAATGAAAAATAATTACGTTTTTACTATGTACTTGCCCACAGCATGCCTTTAGCAATAGTAAACTCAAGGATACATGCCAATGTCTTAGATTATATAGCCCCATATAGTAATAGAGTACATAACCCAATAAAAACAAAATGATTCTTCAAGGTTTTAAAACTTTCAAGGCTATCATCACCCTCTATAAAACTCATCTTTGTCAATGAAAACATTTAAATCCAACTGAATATGGCTATCAACTCACAGATGATGCCACATTTTCTTCCAAAATAGAAAGTCATCATCATCAGCCTCCTTTTTCACATTTACTACATGAGGTTGAGGTATTGTGTTAACTGTCCCCATCTCTCTCAATTCAATGCCACACTCCTGCCTTATTTGACACTCATGCTTGACTGTCACAGATCTTCTGTCACACAGTCCAGCCACATCTTTGTCCAATGTCCTTGTTTCCTCTTACCTTCTTCCTGTCTGTCCCAAATCTTCTTCACCAGATTGTCTTCTGCTTTCATGCACATGTCTAAACCACTGTAATCTGTTCTCTTAATCTTTTCTGCAATTGGAGCTACTTTGGTTTCTGCTCTTATGTCCTCATTTTTTTGTCTGTCCCATAGTGTGATTCCTACCAACCTTTTCAGGCATTTCATTTCCATCACCTCTAGTTTCTTCATCTGCTCTGCCTTTACTGCCCAGGTTTTTGTACCATACAGTTGTACTGGTCGCACCACTGTCTTGTACACTTTACTTTTCAGCTTCTTTGGCATTATTCTGTCATAGACTACACCTGAGTCTCTATCCCAGTTGTCTGCAGCCCCCTGATTCTAGCTTTGACCTCTTCATTCAGACTTCCCTTCTCCTCAACCACCCCTCCCAGATACTTGAAGCCATTTACTTGCTCCACTATCTTCCCTTCTATCTCAGTTCTCAGATTCTTCTCATTTCCCCAGTTTGCTGCCTTTAACACTGTTTTATCTGTACTTAGTTTCATCCCATGTGCCTTCAGGTTTGCATTCCATTCCCATATCTTTTGCTGAAGTTGTTGCTCAGAGCCTGCCTGTAATGCCACATTGTCTGCATACAATAACTTTCATGATCTGTCCCCTCTGACTTGTTTGCTAATGCAGTCCATCACCAGTATGAACAGCAGTGGGCTGAGAACTGAACCCTGATGTACACCCACTCCTACTGGGAATGCCTCTGTAAGTCTGAACACTGCTCATACTTGGGTCAGTGAATCCTTGTACACAATCTGCACTAATTCTACCAATGCTTCTGGGACTTTGAACCACCACAGTACTGCCCAAATCAGCTTTCCTGGGACCTTGTCATATGCTTTGTCCAAGTCTATGAATGCCCAGTTGGACTCTTTCCTCATCTCTAACTTCTTCTCAACTATCTGGCTCACTGCAAACATTGGGTCAGTTGTGGTGCATCCTGATCCGAATCCAAACTGCTCATCTTTCCATTTATCAGTCACCATGTCCAGAACTGTCATGCAATGTGACAGGAGTTTAATGCCTCTGTACTGCCCACAGTTCTGGATATCCCCTTAGTTCTTGTACGCTAGCACATGTATGTTTATTTTCCAGTCATATGAGATACACCTTTCTCTCCACCCTGCTTTAAGTATCCTCAGGAGCCATTTCTACCCTATCTCACCCAACATTTTTATCATATCTACTGTGACCTCATCTGAGCCTGCTACTTTCCCTGACGTCATTTTCCTTAGTGCTATTCTTACTTTTTCTATGGTGAGGTTCTCTTCTTCTCCTTTCATTGTAGGCTGTTTCTGGGGCAGTATAGCTTCTGTGGGGGTTTCTTCAGTCAGACGTTGCTGGAAATACTCCTTCCATCTGCCTTTGTTGTCCTATGGACTAGTGGGCAAGTTGCTGCTGGCATCCCTTATGAAAGGTGTTTGACTATCTTCTTTATCTTTCTGCCTTTGCCTTGCAACCTGATATTGTTTCTTTGAGCCACCTACTTAGTTACTTTCCAGAAGCTGGTAGAGTGCTTCCGATGCCCTTTTTTTTTTTTGCTATTGCAACTCCTTTTGTAGCTACTTTGTTAGCCAACCAGTATTCCTTCCTAGCCTGATCAGTCTTTTCTATCTCCTACTTTTCCTGAACTCCTTCTTTCTTTTGATGACTTCCTGGACTTCTGCATTCCACCACCAGCTTTAATTATGTACCTTATTTACATACCTGGCTTGGCCACCTATCACTTCTGTGGTCCTCACACATGCTGTTTTGAAGCACTGCCATTCTTCTACAACTCCACCTTCTTCAGGTGCTAGAGCCCTGAGTAATTCATTGAACTGTTGTACTTTCTCTCCACTTAACTTACAGGTCTTCAGCCTGGTCTCTGTTGACCTTAGAGACTTCTCTTACTACTGCTTGCTGCTAATTGTGGCAACCAGTGATTTACACTGTGAGCCAACTGTTTCACTGAGGATGACTTTGCAATCACTGATTCTACTCCATTGCCCTTTTCTTACTAGGAGGAACTCTATCTGAGTTGCATGTTGGCTACTCTTGTATGTGACCTTGTGACTGTCTCTCTTTCTGAACCATGTGCTGACTACTATCAAGCCATTTGTCAGGCAGAAATCTAGAATGGCCTCTCCTTCTTTATTCCTGTTGTCCCATCCATGTGGACCTCAGACAGTCCTCATATCCTGTTCTGTCTGTCCCGTCTATCTCAATATGTGCATTTAATTTACCCATTATCAGCACCATTTCATGTTGTCCTCCATCTAGTAGGTCCTACAGCTGCTGTCTGAATGTACTGTTTTCCTCACTGTTACCCCCCCTGCTGTGGGACATAGGGCAGTATCAGTACACTGGAGTCTGATTGCCATGAGTCAGTCACTAATTCTCATCCCTCACTGCCTACTGAAGCTCCTCTCTCACCACAATTCCCACATGATTTTTAGACTGTCATCCTCCTGAGTAGTAGACTCTGGATCCCAAGCCAAGTGGCTTCTCTGCACTGCCTTTCCATCTTGTCTCTTGGATGCATAGGATGTCCAGCCTCTTCTGTATCATTATGATATCCACTTCCATGCTGCTTCCTGTCAGTGTACCTACATTAAGTGTAGCAATTCATGTTTGACAGATTGATTGATTGATTGATTTTGCATTCAGAGTTCCCTCAACAGAGCAATCCCAAGTAACCCAGGCTGGGCAACTAGCCAATAGCTTATTGACCCAGGGCTGCTGGGTTTTACGTCAGGCGCACATTGGCTAGAGCCATATTTTACACCTTCAAGTGGCTAGCCCCGGCACGGTGCGCAGTCTGTGATCCATGTTCTCCTATCTTGAGGATGCTGTGCACCACAGTAGATGCCCAAAGCGGTTGGTCTGTACAACACTTACCTCTATAGGGCACCATGTAGAGTCTGTGCTGCTGGCCACAGCTCCATTTGTTGGTGAGTTTGAGATGGAAATACTCAGCATGTTTTTGGAGGTGGGAGGAACCCCACTGAGACAAGGGAAGAATATGCAAACTCCAAACAGGCATTGACCAGGATTCGGGATCAAACCTCATACCTTGTGCATGGAAGGTAAAGACCTTAACTATTATGCTAACTGGTCTCCAAAATAAAAATAAATAAATAACTCAGTGGCAGTTCCATGGGAGAAACAATATATTCCAAAAAAATTAAAATCTTTAAAGGCTGATTAGCAGGGCCGATTATACTAGTAAAATGAAGTACTGTGGTTCATTCTGAACTATGACAACCAGTATACACTCCTGGTATAGGCCAAAACATACTCATTATTAAACTAGTAAATCAAAACAGCATCTCCTGTCATACAGACTGTAAATTATCAGTATGTATCAGTTAATAAGTGTAACAGCAGTACTTAAATCTTAGGGACAAGAACAAAATTAATTAAATTTACATTTTTTAAAAGTTTAAGCACAAAATTATATACTATATAGTTTAACCTCTGTTGATGTCCAAATATTCAAACAAAATATTTTACACTGCGAAATGTTATTTCCATGGTTGCTTTGTGGTTTATCAATCAGGAAATATATTAACTGATAGCAGAATAAGTGAATTTAATCATGAGAATTCTGGAATAGTATGCATTATAAAATCATTCAGCAGTTTGTTAGTGCAAGTACTGGGAATCTCTTATATTCAGTGAAATGCATTATGATATTCTTTGTCTTTGCAGTACTGCTAAAAAGAGTAGTGAAATGTTATCAGTTTCTTGACTTATCTTCTATAATATCCCTCAGTTCTTCATTTTAGTGCAGCTTGATAATTTTTCTGCCTTTGGGGTATCATAGTAGTTGAACTTGTCAGCATTTTGTGAGATCTGCAGCTTTGATATTTCTGGTAGTTTCTTGTTTCTGCTGGCATGGCATAAAACATTTATCCTCAGGTAATTGTGCACTGTGGGTTCTGATCTCTTCACTTTCTTAGCTTAATGTTATTACAATTTCTTTTTTAAAATTATATTCCCGTTGATATACAGATAGATACACATACACACACACATTGGTGAAAATATATTTAATAAAATATGATTGATTGACTATATTTTAATGATAATATCTTCTTGTACTAGTGCAACAATATCATGAAGACACCAGAGGTACTGAGTTATTAAGAATATATTGTAAGAGACCTCTAAATTTTAAAAAGCAAACAAATTGCCAGTGATTAAAAAATATATTTACAGAATATCTATTTATTTTGATGTTTCATACTGCAGTGCTGAAGTACATCTAAACACACAAACATGCACACAAATGCACACACAGACACACATACAGCTGCACTACTCATGCTAGTGTATATGTGTGTGTGTGTGTGTATATATATATACACACACACACACATACACACACACACATAGAAATATATATCAAAAAAATTAAGCTCATATTTTTCTTTTAATATTAATCATCTCAGTGGCCTGAGGTGGGTGAGATTACATTTCATAAACATTAGTTTTTGTATTTTAGAGACATGAAAGGAACAATCTTTGTTACTGACTCCATAATGACTTCATACTCCAATTCTGTCTACCAAACCATCTTCTGTGGTTAAATGATAAACAACTGCTTATCATTTATAGATTGTAAGGGCTGCTTGGGTCAGTCTCTATTCCAGTAACAGTGGTAGATTTAAGCATGGGCACAGGGGCACATGCTGTCCTCTTTCTAAAGCTCTGAAGTTATAAATAAAAAAAAATGCAGTGCACTGTTATTTTGCTGAAATCAGAAAATGTACCAGCAAAACAGTACATTTTTCCATTTCAACTGACCAACATTTTGTTTCTGGTGAAACACACATCAGAGATGCAATTGGAGGTTGCAGTCAGATGATCTCCAATGTAGTTGAGTGAAGGTGCATTGGTTGGTAGGACACACATGAGCTGAGCTGAACCTGCATACCACCTTTCCCAAAAGTAAATCCACTGAGGTCAGGACAGACGTCAATGCTCCCTACAGGATACTTCCACCTCGTTCTGCATTTGATGCTCACATCTGCTTGATAAAGTGGTCTTAAACATTTCACAGTTTTAGTAGAGAACTGTTGAACCATTTAGAACCATTGTAACAAGGAGGCAAGATGTTGCTCTTTCACATTCCAAGGTAAGTTGCCAACAGCACACCTAATACAAACATAAAGCAATGAAACAAAAAAAGAAAATGCGCAACTTGGCAAACTTTTCTCATGGATCACGCTGCAAAGATAAACAAATAAGTTAAACTATAGAACTCAACATCCTGAACATCTCCATCATTTACCCCATACTATTAGAACTAAAGTAAAACAGTGAGATATCACTGAGAATCACTTTGTTCTTGAGTCCTTAGCCAACAAACCACCACCCTAACGAGCTGTATCTGCCATATACTGGTATTGTGTTATGAAATATCTCCCTTGGAGCACCAGTTACAGGAGGAAGATAACCACTTTATTCACCTATCTCTGTTTAGTTAAAAAGCAAGTCAGGAATAAAGATTTTCTTGGCAGTTTGCCCAGCAAAGTGATGTCCAGTTTCTGGCAGTTAACTACAGCTGTAGTGATAGAAATGCCCTGCACTGTTATATTGCTGAAATTTAAAAATGTACTGCCCAAATGGTACATTTTTCCATTTCAACTCACCAACATTCTGTTTCTTGTGAAAGACACAACAGAGATGCAATTAGAGATTGCAGTCAGGTGATCTATATGATGATCCTGAACTGCTCCTCCAATTGCATCTCTGTTGTAGTTGACTGAAGACACATTGGGTGATAGGTTGTAGAGATCTGGTAAAAAAATACATATATATATATATATATATATATATATATATATATATATATTTGTAAAATTCATTCTAGCAGAACAGTAACTGATCACATCTGTGCAAAGAACTGCTACTCGAGTCAGGAGGGAACAGCACTTTTCAGAGACCCTAAAGTAATATTTTTTTCCTCAGTACAGCTTGAAAGGCACCAAAGCATTACAGTTGTGAGACTTGTTTGGCACCTTACAATTACATTCGGCTGCAGTTCCTTTAAACTGCTAGCAGTAAATTAAATCATTTTAAGAGCCTGTCATTTTTTTTGTTTGTTTACATTTATATGAGTCTCTTTTGTACCTCTCTTCCTTTAATAAAGGGACAAGTATATAATCAGTAGAGAGGCATTTTTATATGAATGTAAAAAGAAAATGTCAGGATCTTAGAAAGATTTAAGGTTGTCATATGTGTGCTGCATTTTATCATGATGTGATTCAGCTTTCTAGTTATGATCCATATACCTCTCAACTATCCATAATTTTTAAATAAGGCTGTAATTTTGGCTTAAGATTTTGTAGCATACCTCATACATTTGGAAATTCTTTTCAGGAAAGGCTGTGGATTACAGTGAACAAACACTCATATTCATTACAGCTCTGGACTACTTTTACTTCAGAAAAGCATTTTAATTTACATCCTATTTTCCTATCAATTGTCTTAAGCTTGTGTAACCAATATTTAAAATAGCTATTAATTTGTAATTTTTTTTTCTAATTATTTCCCTCATCTCTAATTCTGGAGGTAATGACTGAGACCTATGTCTGTGCAGTTATTTTATTAATTTTTAGGATGCAGAATATATACTGAAATGAGTATCTTCCCCCTCCCCCCAAAAAAGGCACCAAATGGGTTCTGGCAGCCATGTATCACTTGATGGTGACTTTCATATTGAAGTCTTTTAATCCTTTATCAAATTAAATAAAATGTATTTTCAGTTTGAAGAAGAAAACTTGTAGTAAAACAAATTACCAAGTCTGCCGAAAAAAAAAAAAAAAACACAGCCCAAGGAACAAAAATACACTCTGAAGCCACTCAAAAAATGAAGAGACCATTTACTTAGGCCGGTAAGAAAGCAAGTGAGCTTGTGGCTTATTCACCTTGGGAAATTCATGCCAATTTACATGTGGCTTTCAAATACAATCGCGTGAGCTAGGAGAGTCAGACTGCTGAGAACTATAGCACCTCTGAAAAACATCTCATTAATACATACACATCCTTCACATTAAACAGTTAGAGACATGGAAGCAAATGTAGTTATCACACAGAATATAGCTGACTGAATACAGGGGGTGACACTGATACTGAAGCCTTAACATACAGCACCCACCCTGTCCTTTACAGCAACTGGATTGTAGTAGAGGGTATATTTGTCGACAGACTACAACACCTTCATTGGTCAATTTATGACAAATGACCAGTTAAACACAAACTATGAACAACATTACAGTAGTCAGAGACTCTGTGTGTAGGTGGGGGGGGGTGTTGATTTGTAAATCCCATTCCAGCATTCTGGCAATTTGAGTTGCTTGTCCTTGTCCCATAACATTCAGTTGTTTTAATAAGCAATCATAATTGTCCGTACTAAGTAAGTGGTTTTAAAGCTTGACTTTAGATAAGAAAAAAAAAACTGTCTTCTTTTGGAAGCCATATTGTTTACCGTCACCTAGTTACATACCCCTCTTTGGAACAATGCTATTTTAAAGAGATACTCCCATTAGTCTTTTCTTTATTTTTTTTTTAAACTTTATTCTCAAATTGTTGAAGTAAAAAAAATAAATAAAGTTCCCACTGTGACGTGTAAGACCACATTTTTCCTACAAGAAGACTACCAGCATTAAGCACATTTTAGAGAATAACAAAATGATAGCTTGGAACTCTACATCTAGGCTTGCTGGCAGTTTTTCCTGTGGAAAATGTAAACAACGCAGATTCATGAGCAATGCGTCCAGTATAGAATTTAAACACATAGGGAGAAGGTTCTGGGCTAAGGACCATTACACCTGTAACACCACCAATGTTGTTTACTGTGCTACCTGTGACACATGCAACAATTTTATGTTGGTAATAAGAGAATATATGAGCATGTTTTAGCCATTAAAAAAAGGATGGAACTAATGCTTTGGCAGTGCATGCAACAGAATGTCCACTTTTTAAGAAATTTTCTTTTTTTGTACTAGAAAATGTGAATTCTGATCTGTTTAGAGGTGACTATAAGACTTTCTTAGAATGTAGAGAAAGTTTGTGGCAAATAGTTTTGGTTGCTAATGAAACTCCTGCCTCAATAGTACCATTAATATTAAATGTTTCTTAACAATGGCTAGAAATACGTAGCTTACTAGGTGGACTACCTATTAATTAATTTTTTTAGTGTACAAATAATATGTGTTTTATTTATTATTCAATACTGTATGTATTATAAAACATCATATTAGAGTATTGTATTTAAATATTAATTGAAATTGATTATTTTATTATTTTTTATTTTTATATTAAGTTAGATTCCTTTAAGAATGTCATGTGACATAATTGACAACAGTTTATAAATGCATTTGGAACTGGGACATTGTTTGTTCTGAAGAAGCTCATGTTGATTAAAGTGAGTGAAAGCGTTTAACTATTAACTCATTTACGGTCCTGTGTTTGGATTTATTGTTTCCACTGGTGTTCATTTTTTTATTTGGTTTCATGATCTAAGTCTTACTTACAGAGCAAAGCAAATACAAGTGCTGAAGATGGATGTGTTCAGATCCAGAGACAAATACAAAATGCACTGACTTTCTCTCTGAGATAGTTCTTAAATTAAAAACTTATAACAAAATCAAAGGAAAAAAAATCAAGTCACTTTAATAAAATCCAAAACAAGTAACTCCGGTAAGCGCTTTCATCTGTAATAAGACTTCTTCAGACTGGAAGTTAACATTCAATAACACGCATTTACACACTTTTTAAAAAAATCACATGATCAAGTAATTACTGTTGTAACCCTTTACATTTCAGATACATAATAAAGTCTTCTTGGTTATTCAAACCGGGGGGGGGGGTCACAAGCATTCAATCTAACCTGCCGACTATATTCCAACCATCTTCTTTCTGCTTGATCATCTCAGATTAAATCATTATTGTCACCTCAGCCTTAGTTCCCAGGCTAACAGGAACTTAAAATTTAACATGTGTCTGTGACAAATACTTATCTCTCAGATATACAGCTGCTAGGAATCCACAGAGCAATACAAAAACACTTTACATGCGAAACCTAGTAATTATCTCTGTCTCAAGACAAAAGAAAAAAACTGTAGCTGTAGACGTTCTGTCTTCTAGCTGTGGTAAACACAATCATAAAACGCTTTACTTATTTTGTCAGAGTTTTCAAGTTAACTTTGTATGCCCTGATTTCTACTATGAAAACATACATTTGCACGGGCATATAGTCCATATACATTTTTGCTCTTTTCCAGCAGGGTGCACTGTGGTTACATTTTTGAAGCTCAGCACATAACATAAAAGTTACTTACATTTTGTAGACAAGCCTATGGATCATATTAATATTTACAATGACATAGAATTATTTAAAAAATTCTAGCTAGCTGGGCTGGCAACTTCACATGCACCACCAATCAATAAACAGGTAAAATAAAATAGACATCCAACATGTCTCTTTAATGCCTTCACACTCCAATGCTGCTTCTGTTGGATTCAGACAATATCAGTTAATTTTGATGTTATCGTACTTGTGAATCACAGTGCAAATACATTTTAGTTTCCCTACTCTGCAACTGTTAATATAAAACTGGAAAATCAAGCATGTCTTATGCCTCATGCATTTTCTGACACATAAAATGATAAGATGTGTGGGCTAGATTAACACATTTATCATATCAGAATTGTAAATATATTTCCTCTTCCAGTTTGTGATTCACTGAAATGCATCCTAACTCTGCTTAGCTGCAGTTGGTGAAGTGGTGCTCTAAAATAAAGGGTCATCCCATGGTCAATTATTAAATATTATCTCTAATGAGAATAACTAGGATCATACCATAGATAATATGAGGGGACCCATGCATGGGATAAAGTATCTAGGGGCTGCATCTGTCCATTAGATGTAGAAGAGGCAGTCTTGGGGTACATTTTCTTTTTTCCTTCCATATATTTAAGTTGTACTTGAATATGGACAGGGATGAGGTTTGTTTCATGTGGATGGGAAGTTTGTTTCACAGTAGTGGCATCCTCTGTGAGATATGCCTGGCCCTTCCAAACCATCCTGTTGATATCGTAGAAGAGATTTAGATCCCTAGACTCAGTATTTCTGAAGCCATTTGACTTGCTGATGTGCAGTAAACCCAACAGTAATGGATTGGAGGTTGCCATGTATGCCAGACACAGGGCACTTCTCATTCTTCTTGGTGATTTGGTCACATTGATTATTGTTTATGTGACACCCTAACTACATATAAACATGGGAAAATAAATATAAATTAACACATTTTAAGTTAACTTTCCATTCACTTAAAAAGAAAAAAGTCATGGGCATTCAGAACTGCTATGTCCTTACAGTCATTTGCATATATCCCATGTACCTCTAATGCAAGAGGAATCACAGAGTGGAAACTCTAGCTTGGCTAGATTTTTTTGTAGTTTTTACTAATTGGGTTGTCTGTGTGACATTTTTACTCATTGTTATAATTTGTTAGTTCGGATATTTTGCAGACACCCTAATGGTTATGGATATCAGGTGGGTACGACAACCATGTGTTTCTAAAGATTAGTCAAACAATCCATTTATGCTGTGGTGATGAAGCTGTAAGAAACATGCATGTTCAAATCAAATGGTGTTTGGTTTTATTGGCCTGTTGTTTGGAATGATACTATAGCTTTGTTGATCACCATATTTACTTCATCATGTAATTGTTGCACTGTTTTGCTTCTTAGTAAAGATAAAAAGAATTGATGTAATTGTTGCACTGTTTTGCTTCTTATTAAAGGATAAAAAGAATGGAGCCCCTTAGAAACTGTGTTACAGACTTAGCATGCCATCTCAGCATACTGATTCAATATAACCATCTGAATTGCTGATGGCACTTATCTGAATGAGGAAAAGTATACACACTGCTGTTGAAGGTTAAAAATGTATGATTTTTCTTTAATTACTTACTTGAATGAGAGAAGCATTGTGTTATAGAAATTGGACTATACCCCTCAGCGTCAGCAGGAGTCAATCTGGATCTATACACACACACACACACACACACACACACACACACACACACACACACACACACACACACACATATACACACGTGTGTGTGTGTGTGTGTGTGTGTGTGTGTGTGTGTGTATATATATATATATCTATGGTTTACTATCATATTTTCGAATGGAACTCAGTCGACTGCACTTTTGTCGAACACAGAAAATCGAAAACGGTAATGTCGAACTCCAAAAGCCAACCTAGGAATGGGTTTTAACATGGGTGGAAATAGGGGAGAGATCTGTAGTTCAGCAATAGCAGTGAACACCTATCTTGACCCATATTAAAACCCGTTTCTAGGTTGGCTTTTGGAGTTTGACATTACCGCTTCTGATTTTCCGTGTTCGACAAAAGTGCAGTCGATGGAGTTCCATTCGAAAATATGATAGTAAACCATATATATATATATATATATATATATATATATATATATATACATATATCTATATCTAATCTATATATATATATATATATATATATATATATATATATATATATATATATATATATATGTATATACATACACATCCCAGCCACTGGGGATTGCACAAGCCAGTGCATTTCTTTGTGCCGGTCTCAAGCCAGGATAAATGGGGAGGGTTACGTCAGGAAGGGCATCCGGTGTAAAACCTCTGCCAAATAACATATGCGGACAACAATACAGATTTCCATACTGGATTGGTCGAGTTAACAATGACCGCCACCAGTACCTTTAGCCAACAGGGTGCTGGTAGAAATTGGGCTACTGTTGGACGAATGAGAAGAAGAGGGGGAAGGCATGCCCAAAAGCAGAAAAAGAGGAGAAAGATTAGGAGTGTAGTAGTGAGGGTAGGAACTTTGAATGTTGGCAGTATGACTGGTATAGGGAGCGAGCTAGCTAATATGATGGAGAGAAGGAAGGTTGATATATTGTGTGTGCAAGAGACCAGATGGAAGGGGAGTAAGGCCAGGTGTATAGGAGGTGAGTTCAAATTGCTCTATCATAGTGTAAATGGGAGGAGAAATGGGGTAGGTGTTATCCTGAAGGAACAGTATGCCAAGAGTGTTTTGGAGGTGAAAAGAGTGTCAGATAGAGTGATGTTTATGAAGATGGATATTGACGATGTAATGATGAATGTTGTTAGTGCATATGCTCCGCAAGTTGGGTGTGCGATGGATGAGAAAGAAAAATTTTGGTGTGAGTTGGATGAAGTGCTGGTGAGTTTACCCAAGGGTGAGAGACTGGTGATTGGAGTGGATTTCAATGGGCATGTTGGTGAAGGGAATAGAAGGGATGAGGAAGTGATGGGCAGGTATGGTGTTAAGGAGAGGACTTCAGAAGGTCAGATGGTAGTGGATTTTGCAAAAAGAATGGACATGGCTGTGGTTAATACGTATTTTAATAGGAGGGAGTAGCATAGGGTGATGTACAAGAATGGAGGAAGATGCACACAAGTGAATTATATCCTATGCAGGAGGGCCAGCCTGAAGGTGATTGGAGACTGTAAAGTGGTGGCAGGAGAAAGTGTAGTTAGGCAGCATAGAATGGTGGTCTGTAGGATGACGGTGATCTAGAAGAGAAGGACAAGTGTGAAAGCAGTGGCAAGGATCAAATGGTGGAAGTTGAAAAAGGTGATTGTGAGGTAGAGTTCAGGGAAGAGTTAAAACAGGCACTGGGGGGCAGTGAAGTGTTACCGAATAGCTGGGTAACTACAGCAGAGAAGGTAAGGGAGACCGCTAGAAAGGTGCTTGGTGTGACATCTGGACAGAGGAAGGAGGACAAGGAGACCTGGTGGTGGAATGAGGAAGTACAGGAGAGTATACATAGAAAGAGGCTGGCGAAGAAGAAGTGGGATTGTCAGAGAGATGAAGAAAGTAGACATGAGTATAAGGAGATGAGAAGCATGGCAAAGAGAGAGGTGGAGAAGACTAAGGATAAGGCATATGGAGAGTTGTTTGAAAGATTGGACACTAAAAAGGAGAAAAAGACCTGTACCGATTGGCTAGACAGAGGAATCAAGCTGGGAAAGATGTACAGCAGTTAAGGGTGGTAAAGGATAGTGAGTGAAACGTACTCACAAGCGAGGAGAGTGTGTTGAGCAGATGGAAAGTGTACTTTGAGGGGCTGATGAATGAAGAGAATGAGAGAGAAGGAAGGCTTAATGATGTGGGGATAGTGAATCAGGAAGTGAAACAGATTAGCAAGGAGGAAGTACGGACAGCTATGATGAGGATGAAGAATGGAAAGGCTGTTGGTCCAGATGACATACCAGTGGAAGCATGGAGGTGCTTAGGAGAAATGCCAGTGGAGTTTTTAACCAGATTGTTAATGAAATCTTGGAAAGTCAGAGGATCCCTGAGGAGTGGAGAAAAAGTGTTTTGGTACCTATTTTTAAGAATAAAGGTGATGTGCAGAGCTGTAGTAACTACAGAGGGATAAAACTGATCAGTCACAGTTGGAAGTTATGCGAAAGAGTAGTGGAAGCTAGGTTAAGAAGGGAGGTGATGATTAGTGATCAGCAGTATGGTTTCATGCCGGGAAAGAGCACTACAGATGCGATATTTGCTCTGAGAGTGTTGATGGAGAAATAGAGAGAAGGTCAGAAGGAGTTGCATTGTGTCTTTGTAGACTTGGAGAAAGCATATGATAGGGTGCCTTGAGAGGAATTGTGGTATTGTATGGGGAAGTCAGGAGTGGCAGTAAAGTATGTAAGAGTGGTACAGGATATGTACAAGGGTAGTGTGACAGTGGTGAAGTCTGCAGTGGGAGTGACAGATGCATTTAAGGTGGAGGTGGGATTACATCAAGGATCAGCTCTGAGCCCTTTCTTATTTGCAATGGTGATGGGGAGGTTGATAGACGAGATCAGACAGGAGGCCGCATGGGCTATGATGTTTGCAGATGACATTGTGATCTGTAGTGAGAGTAGGGAACAGGTTTAGGAGACCCTACACAGGAGGAGATATGCTCTAGAGAGGAGAGTAATGAAGGTTAGCAGGACTAAGAATATGTGTCTGTGAATGAGAGGGAGGATAGAGGAATGGTGAGGATGCAGGGAGTAGAGCTGGTGAAGGTGGATGAGTTTTTAAGTACTTGGGATCAACTGTTCAGAGTAATGGTGAACATGGAAGAGAGGTGAAGAAGAGAGTACAGGCAGGGTGGAATGGATGGAGAACAGTGTCAGGAGTGATTTGTGACAAATGGGTACCAGTAAGAGTGAAAGGGAAGGTGTACAAGAGGGTAGTGAGACCAGCTATGTTGTATGGGTTGGATACGGTGGCATTGAGAAAAAGGCAGGAGTCAGAGCTGGAAATGACAGAGTTAAAGATGTTAAGATTTGCACTGGGTGTGACAAGGATGGACAGGATTAGGAATCAGTATATTAGAGGGTAAACTCAGGTTGGACGGTTTGGAGACAAAGTCAGAGAGGAGAGATTGCATTGGTTTGCACATGTGCTGAGGAGGGATGCTGGTTATATTGGGCAAAGGATGCTAAGGAGGGAGCTGCAAGGTAAGATGAAAAGAGGAAGGCCTAAGATCAGGTTTATAGATGTGGTGAAAGAGGACATGCAGGTGGTTGGTGTGACAGAGCAATATGCAGATGACAGGAAGAAATGGAAACAGATGATCTGCTGTGGCAATCCCTATCGGGAACAGCCTATATATATATATATATATATATATATATATATATATATATATATATATATAAAAATAATTGTTTGTACCTATATCTATCTGTATGGGTAGTGCAGTGCGCAGTGGTATAGCAGTTAGTGCTGTCACCTCAGAGCAAGAGGTTCTCCGGTTCGATTCTCAGCTGGGGTGCCTTCTGTGCGGAGTCTGCATGCCCTCCCTGCATTAGCATGGGTTTACTCTTGGTGCTTCAGTTTTCTCCCACATTCCAAAGACATGTGTCTGGGTGTTTCTCCCTGGGCCTCCACTGAAAATGGTCTCTGTCCCAGTCGGACTTTCCCAGCAAAAAAATGTTAAATAAATAAAAATATACATATGCTTTCTATCAAAAAATGCTGTGGTAGCCATAAAAGCATCACACATATTTATTATAGGAAACCTACTCATTATCAAAAGATAGTGTACTGATGCTCAGAACAGGGGAACTGCAAAGTGACAATAATCTTTCAGTGTAGGTTAAAACTGGAAAAGAGTAAGAAGTGGGGTGTTTATTACTGTCTCCCTCTTCTCTGAGTTTGTGTGATCTCAGAGTTAATGTATATATTATGTATTTGTCTCTCTCTCTCTCTATATATATATATATATATATATATATATATATATATATATATATATATATATATATATATATATGTATATATAGATGTGTGTGTGTGTGTGTGTGTGTGTGTGTGTGCAACAGATATATATTTGAGGGGAGGGGTTTGCTTTCATGTCTGATTTTTTTTGGGGGGTGGGGAGTCACTAGTTTGAGTGATGACTTCCCAATGTTTTAGATTTTTAGGGTCAAATGATTCCATGCTGATCCAAAAAGATGAAATTTTTAATATCAAATGAATTATTTTGCTTGTCACAACAGTACACCTCAAATAGAAGCTGGCAGATGTTATTTAACTATTTCCAGTGGCCCTTAAAAACACCATCTTGAAAATCCAATTTTGTTTCCATTACATCGCATTGCAGGGTGATTTTTTTTTCTGGACTGTAATTATACAGTGTCAGAAAGCAGTGTGCATGCTGCTGTTTACTAGGACATCTACAACTGAGTCAGAGATTATCCTTCTGGATTGACCATCTTCTGTCTCCTCGGATTAATCCTCCCTGCTTTCAATCATCCTATATGAGCAAGACTGTAATGTAATAACAGAAGGAGAAATAATTAAATTAAGCTAGAGGTCAGGTTCTAAATGTTCTCCAGTGAAGTTTAAAGCAATTTTCCAACACTTTAATCCACTGATGGATTGAACAAAAATCATGACTAAGGGAAGGAATTTAGTAATGGGTTCAAATTGTCATCAAATGAATATTAAGTAAAGAAATATGGAAAGGGACTGGAAACATGAATTTTTGAAGGTGAACATACTGTGTGTGTAAGATAGGGGGGGCTTAGTTAAAGATTAAGAAGAAGAAAAGGAAAAATGCATTAATTTTCAACATTTCCTAATCCTTATTTCTTCAAATACTTTCTGCGACTTTCTGAATATAATATTCTGCATGGCTGTTGTTAAGATACCAAATGTTGGAGGAGTTACAAGGAAGAAAAAGGTAAATGGGAGCATGTTTTTTGGGAGTATATTGAGCTGGCAGATTTTAAAAATTCACCACAGAGTACTGTTGTCATAAATATCAGGGGAACACATGGCTATCACTAAGCAAATGATTCTTTTGACCTGGGACACCCGCTCTGAATTGCTTAGACACAGTAAAGCGTTATTAAGTTTAATTCTATTGACTGGCAAGAAAAGCAATAACTAGAAAATGGAAATCAAAATCTAATTTAACTGTATTTGAAATATTGAATATTGTAAAAGAGATTAAAGAAATAAAAGTGAGATCTTTAGAAGAGGGAAGGAACAAAGTACATATAAATACTTGGAATTGTGGGAACGATAAATGAATACATGGAAAAAATATTCCGAAGCAGGAGTGAGGTTTTAAGGAAGGCAGGGAATGAACACTTTATGCAATGCTGAATTAAATGAGAGCTGTTGCAAAGAAACAAAACATAGATCTAATGTATAATGTATGTAAATGAAAAAAATTAGTATGGTTTGTTTTCTTTTCTATTAATGTTTGTGTGCCTATGTCTAAAGTGATGATTTAATAAAGGTGTTAAATTGTATTCCTGTATATCATACAGACACACTCACACACATGGGTAAGGGGGTTAAGAATAAGTGTTATGCAATAAATCCTGCTAGGGAGGATAAGTTAGCATTGCACTGAAACAATGTTTCAATGATCTTGCAGAAGTCAATATTTTCAAGCATCATAAAAGCTTCTATGCATCACACACTCCCTAGCAGTTGATGGAATGGTAGCACTTGCTGCTTTGGTAACCCCTCCACCACCATTCAGATGGGGTCTTAATGGTAACATGTGCAGTCTTTCACACTAAGTTCCTCAGGAAAATATATCATCCCATACAAGCCACACATGGTTTAGACCCTCTCCTAAGGCAAAACAGGCAGATACATTTACTAGTCCTCACTTTTCAAGTGCATGTCAAGGAACTGCTGAAGTATACCCAAGGTAGAAGCCTGAGTAACACCAAATGCATTATCGATTGATTTGTTTCTAGAAGATCACTATGGCATATGGTGTCCATAGATATAGGGAGTCCACTCATCTCCCCAGTAGGCTGTAGGCTATACAAACTCACTATCACCCATACTGGATTCCGTTCCTCTAAAGCTATCAAGTATTTCTTTATCAGCAAAATTAAAAAGATGCATTCATTCTCTCTCTCTATATATATATATATATATATATATATATATATATATATATATATATATATATATATATATATATATATATATATATATACCTTCATGGCCAGCAAGTGCCACTGGGCAAATGTGGATATGGTGTGGCCAAGACAACCACTTCACTAAGGGAATATAGTCAAGCTAGAATATGCAGCAACCATCTTTGTGGATTGCAAAGTAGATAGATAAGGCAATTTTGCACAGTGGTGAAATATATAAAAAATTTTTGGACAGCGCAGTGGTGCAGAAGTAGCATTGTCACCTTACAGCAAGAGGTTCTCCAGTTTGATTCTTGGCTGGGGTGCCTTTTGTGTGGAGTCTGCATGTCCTCCCTATGTTTGTGTGGGTTTCGTCCCACATCACAATGACATGAATCTGGAGCATTTCTCCCTGGGCCTCTGCTGAAAATTGGCTTTGTTCCAAGTTGGACTTCCCTGGTAAACACATTTTAAATAAAAAAAGCAATTATGAATCACACAGAGGTGAAAAACTTGCTATATTTATTTAAGAAGGCACAAAAATATCTCTGTAAGGGGAAATCCAAACTGTTTAATACTTGAAAAACAGAAGTCTAAGTGCTCTTGTTCATCACAATTGAACTTCATCAGAAACTGGTTAAAAATAGACTAAGCCCCCTTATGTAGCATTTAAAAATAGCGCCAGAAATCCTTAAAGAAATATACATCAAAGAGGAATATACAAGACAATCACTTTAGAACACAAACTAGTCAGTAGTATAACAATTGAAGCTGTGAATTTAAATACACTTTTTTTAAAATAAAACTTAAGTGATTAAATAATAATCACAATATATTTAAGAAATACAAGGTGCTCTGATCTTTAAAACAGGTTTCAATGAAATCACATCATTGATGCCAGGCAATCTAGTGGCATTAAACAAAATTTGCCAAAAAAACCTCTCTTTTTTTTCTAAAAAAGTTTCCCAATCACCACTCCTAGCTGCGACTTCCACCTTTTCAATTACTGAAAAGGAAAACTTTTTTTAAATCATTACATCCTAAACTATGGCTAAAAATGGGCATTCCACTGGTGAGATCTTTTTTATGGCATAGATGTGTTGGTTAATATGAGATGTATTTCTACATGTATATATAGGTTGTACAGTTTCACAATACATATGACAATTTGCTTGTGAATGTTTATCAAAAATATAATTATGTGTCTTTGTACTATACTACAGCATTTATGTAAAATCTATGAATGTAGTATTATCACAGTAAAGAATACTTCGTACTGATTAGCCTTGCTATTTACACATTTTAAAATCTTTTTTTTCCTTGTGCTTCTTAAGTTGATTTTTCAGAAAGTGCTGTGAGTGCAGGGATGTATATGGACTGCTAGAGGTGTGACATTGCACACTGTATTGATGTTCATGGGTTATGTATTCTGGATATACTCACAGTTATCACAGATAGGTAAGGCAATGGGGAAAAAGTAGTGTCAGAGCAAGTTCATTTGTAGTACTGACTAAAATAACAGTGATCAGTGTGCCACCCAAAGAGGAAACAGTTTTGCCAAGTATTTGGAAGATGTCAAAGTGGTGAATAGCTCTTGGACTCATTTGAGAAGTATTTTATATGAGCTCTTCCATTGGAATAAGTATGGTTTGTTGTTGTGGCCACTGGCTAAGTCACTAGTACTTGAGATAGTTTAATTTTGTAGGTTAGATGCAGAAGCAGTTAAAAGTCTTGTATTGAAACAAGAATTACTGAATGTCATTAAAAACTGCTGCCATGTCTGCAGGAAGAAAGCACAAAGTACAACAGCAGTCAATTTTCAAACTTTTTAGAAAGGCCTTAAAACATGGAGAAGGTTTAGTCTCTGATATACCTCTCAACCTCTTAGAGCAAGAAATCTGGGCAAAACCATAAATAATGAAGGGACAAAGGCCCCCAAATAGGGACATTTTATAAATATTGCTCTTGCAAACTTAGAAAGTTGATAGAATAATAGGTTTTGCATTAGCATGAAATTTATTTTTTTTTGTAATATATTTTTATTAGATATTTTCAAATACAGAAATATTAGACATGAAATTATGCATAATTAAATATACAATAAACATTGTTAGGAAAAAACTATCTAACAAATAAACTATTTAAAACTATTTACAATGTTCATATCAGAAATAATTTATACAACTTCAATTATAAATTTATATTTTGTTTAATAGTTTTCTAAGTGTTAACCAAGATAATTTTTTGTGTGTAACATTTGCTGTTCTAGATGTAATAGTTTGTATTTCTCTATTGCAAACAGTCTTAGTTAAAGAAATAAACTCTCCAAAAGAGAGTTTGTCTTTGCTTTTCCAATTTGAAGTAATAGTCTTTCTTGCAATTGCTAGGAGAGACCAAAGTATATGTCTTTGAGTTGCTGGAATACATGTTGGAATTGGTGCATTAAATAGTAATGTAGTCAGATAATTCACATCTGTCTGACCACAAAGCTTTTACTAAGTTTCTAAATTCTAGCCAAAATAAATTCAATGTTTTACACCCTAGAAACATGTGAGCCCAATCAGCTTCTAATTTTTCTCCACACTTCCAACATTCAACACTGTCTTTTTTTAACATTAAGGCAACTGTACTGGGTGTAAAAAAGCTTCTATGCATATATTTCCACATGAAAAGTTTCCAAGAGGGAGAAATGGTAGTCTTACTAATAGATTTAAGAATGAATGCTTTTTCCTTTTCTGAATTTTTTTTATTGATCTTTATTGTATAATTCCAAAAAGTATCTATTTGATTTTGAGAATAAGCTCTTAATGTTTTATAGATGTATGATAAAGATATGTTTTTTATTATTAAAAGTATTTAAATCATAAAACATATTTAATAATTTAGGAAGTGTACTTGTGCTTGAATTCCATCTCACTTTTAGTTCATTAGTTATGTATTATTTAAAAGTTTGTATATTTAGCCAGTTATTATGATGTGAGTTATATCTAGCTAAAAGAAAATTTGAGTTGTGGATATTGTTATTATCTAGAAATTGGTACCAAAAATTTAAACCATTTTGTTTCATTTCTTTTATTTTACATGTATTAAAAGAGTCCAAACACCCCTTTGTGTAAGCAATGGGAAATATTGTAAATATTAAACTATTAACAGTATGATTATTTTGTATTTTCTTTTTGAAATTCTTTAAAATATTATCTATGAATGGAGTTAACTTATTATTTTTATTGGTATTGTATTCAAAATCTTTTATGATTAAGAAAATTGTATAGTTATCTGGAAAAAAATTAAACTCTGTCATTTTGGAATTATTATTGAATAAAATATTTTTATGTAAATCTTTCCAGTTGGAGGAATAATTGGGGTTCAGCCATTGACATATTACATTTAGAAGAACTGCTTCTCCATATAGTTCTGTCTTTGGAAAAGCTATTCCTCCTTCATCCCAATTTTTGTAATGCTATTCATAACTTATTCTTGGTTTTTGAGGGTGCCACAAAAATTTTATCAGTAAAGAATTTATTTGTTTTATCAGTTTCTTGGAAGACAAAGCTAATATTGTTTGTAGATAGAATAATATTTTTGGTAAAATAATCATCTTTATCAGGGATAATCTTTCTTCCATTTTAAATATCATTTTATTCCAGTTCTCCAAATATTTCCTAATTGAGTCAAATAAATTTGTATAATTTTTTTTATGGAAGCTTTCCAATTGGATTTTATGATTATACCTAGATATTTAAATTCATCATTTTCCCAGTTGAAATTATTATGCGCTTTCAGAGCTGGACTTTTTTTATTTATTAGTAACAATTTAGTTTTATTGTGATTGAAAGATAACCCTGAAATTTCTTCAAAGATTTGTAGAGAGGACACAATGTGGTCAATAGAATAATCAACATTACCAATGGTGAGTAAAACATCATCTGCAAATAGTTAGATTTTAGACATATGATTTCTATTAGCAGAGAATCCTATTATACTAGGACTGGCTCTTACAAAATTCGCAAGAGGTTCTATTGACAAGGCAAATACTATGGGTGATAATGGGCATCCTTGTTTTGTTCCTTTCATTATTTTTAATGGCCTGACAGAAATGTATCAATTTTGATGTATGAAGTAGAGTCTTTATATAATCTATTTCTTAAATCTATAAAATCCAATAAAAAATTATAATTTTTAAGTACTTCAAATAAGTATGACCAGCTTATAGAATCAAATGCTTTATTTAAATCTAAACTAATGACTGAAAGTTTTTTTTTGTTTGTTTGCAAGGTCAATTAAAGAAAAAAGCCTAATTACATTGTCTTGAACTTTTCTATTTAAGATAAAACGTGTTTGGTCTTCATTTATTAATATTGGCATTATTTGATTTAATCTTTTAGTTATGATTGAGGTAAAGATCTTGTAGTCTACATTTAAAAGTGATATGGGGAGATATGAGGATACTAATTTAGGGTCCTTGTCCTGCTTTAGAATTGGGGATATCATGGCATATTTCCACATAGGGAATTTATTTTCTTTGTTTCTGAAGTCTTCAAAGGCTTCTGTCAGTACTCTCAAAGTATTATCCGGAAGTATTTTATATATTTCTGAAGTCAATCCATCCATACCTGGAGCTTTATTATTTTTGAGATTTTGTATAGTTTCTTTAATTTCTTTCATTGAAATTTTTTTAAGCAAATTAATATTTTACTCTTTAGTCAATGTTTTGTTTATATTTAGTTTTAGAAAGGTATTTCTTCGGTCTTCATCTATTTCTTTAGTACTGACTGTTGGTTTCTTCATGATATCTTCTAAAGGTTTCTAGTATGTCTTTTAGGTCTGTTTTGCATTTTGCTTTATTACCTGTGAAATCTAAAATGTCTTTAATATGATTAGGGTTTAATACATTTTTAGATTTAGCTGCCAATCTTTTCATATTCTTGGGATTTATCAAATATGATTGTAATTTAAGTTTTTCCAAATTTATTGCCACTTTATGATTTAAAATCTCCATATATTCTGCATTCAATTGTTTTAATTCTAGATTTGTTGTTAAGCTTTTAGAATCAATAAGACTTTTTATTGTATCAATTTTCTTTTGCAGATTTAGAAGGTCTCTATCCCATTCTTTCCTCTTACTTGTATACCAACTGTACATTTTTCCAAACATGTTTAATTTAAGTGTGTCCCATAAGATAATTTTGGATGTCTCATTATCATTTAATTCAAGAAAGGTTCTCAGTTCCTTTAATAGCCATTGTTTAAAATCTGGCAGTTGGATAATGTATGTTGGTATTCTACGCCAAAAGTTTAAATCATTAGATCTAATAGTCACTTTGAAGCTTATGGCATTATGATAAGATAAGAGGCAGGAGGTAATTGAAACCTTGTGTAATTTAGAAAACAAACTGTTTGACACAAAAACCTTATCAATTGCAGTTTATGCACCAAATATATATGAATAATGTGTGTATTCCAGTGAATTTGTATCTTTAATTTCATAAATGTCTCTCATATTAAAAGATGATATGAAACTATTATTTTTTTTTTGCTGGAGCAGACATTGAACATTTTCCCACTTTAGATGTTTCTTTTGGAGAAAGTATGCAATTGAAATCTCCAGTATAAATAATTTCACCTTTTGAAGAGGCTTCCATTAATTCAAGATATTTTTCTGCTGTTTTAGCCCCAATGCCAGGTATCCAGTATGTATTTATTAAAGTGATATATTTTTTATTGATTTCTAGAATGACTAAACTTAACATTCCATTTTTATCTGAATATGAATCTATTATTTTTCCATAATATTATTGTGCCTCTCCTTTTGGATTGATAATGTGATTCCATCAGTATTGTGTTGTGTAGCCTTTAAAAGTTGTTCTCTCTAGATCTGATTTGATTAGATGAGATTCCTGTAGGAAGGCAATATCAACCTTGTTTATTTTCAAATATTTAATTAAACTATCTCTTTTAATAGGATTATTAAGACCGTTTACATTTATTGACATGCATTTATATGTAGCCATCAGCATAAATGATTTTATTTATTGTGAATTCTGATATGGACGTGAAACCTGTTTTAATCACAACAAACCTTAGTTTAGAACCAACAAACGAACTAATGATGGAAAAACTTGTTCCTGGTGTGATGAAAGATTCATCACCACCACCACCCTCTTCTAGCATAGGAAATGCTATCTAAGCATTGATATCACTGTTGCCTTAAGATTTTAATTGACACATATTACATACAATAATTTTCATCTTATTCTTTTAATGTGTTTTTATTTTATGTATATTTGATTTTGTTGACTGTTAGTGTATTATTGAATATTCTGAATTCAATCACAATTGCTACCAATTTACATATTTTAGATTTAGATGAAGGCATTTCTTCTTTTTTATCTAAAAATAATTAAGCATTTATGTGCATTTGTTACATTTGAAGAAGTTATTTAGAGAAAACACATAGATTAAATCAGTGTAACTGCATTAACTTTGGTCTATCAGTACGTACAGTTACAGGTTTCTCTAATCTCTTCCACCCATTGAGCTATAACATCAATAAAGTTTTAGGATACATAAAAAATTTATAACATTTAGAAATCCAACATAATGAAGTCATTGTTTGTTAGTTACATCAAATTCCAACCTAAGCATGAATCTATAGCATGGGAACCCTATAGGAAAACAGGTGTGTATAGATAAAAAAAAAAAAAAAAATATATATATATATATATATATATATATATATATATATATATATATATTAGAAATATTCTAAGGTTATCCATATGTACAAAACTTTTAACCACAATGAGAAACCAATGTATCCAAACTTGCATAGAGTATTTTACATATATCTAAGAAGAAACTCCATTCAAGTATATAGGACATTTAGAAACAGTATCACTAGGAATGTCAAGAACTATCAAAAGTACTATACAATCATCACACAACCTATGTTTAATATCTTATAGGAATGAGAGATACACCAGATGCATACTTGACAATGCAGTCTATACAAGGAATAAACAACTAAATTATTTCAAAGCAAATATTGGTCTAAACATCTCCTAGGACATTCTAGGTATCTGTCACGAAATAAGCATATTCACAAACCATAATGATTTCAAAGTTTTTGTCTAAAATACCTATATACGCCTACTATTCTATGCGATAAGTTTCTTTTCCTATTTATATAATAACCCTAATACACTGTTTCTAAATTGATTCTATGTCCCTGTATTAAGTTATATTCAACATTTTTCTAGGTTGTCTATGATCCTGCAGGCAAGACAGTCCAATAGAAATAAACTTTCTCCTTACTTTAATGTTTATCTTCTTTTTATGTAGAATTAAACTTTAAGCTTATTAAAGTGTAATCTATAGAATGTGTGCATATATTTTGTCCAGTATAAGGTCTCCTTGTTATCCCATAAGTAAATATGGCACCCCACCACAAACCTCTGCTACTCCTCGCCACCGCCCCTCGCCGGCATATCATCAGCGGTTTGCATTAGCTTCAACAGGAGAGCACCTAGAAACATATTTGCTGTTACAGCTTTGTATTGCTTCTAATAAGACTTTTCCAAGTTATGTATATCACCTCTTTTTAGGGTAATGTAAGGTAGTGCATGACTTAAAAGTAACAACTTGACCAGCTCACTAGATTTTCTTACTAGGTATGCGTTGAACTTGATTACTTCATTCTTTATCATTTCTGACAACAAAAGATTCAAACATGCTTATAGTTGTGAATGTTATAGTAATTAAGATGTGGAGCTGCTCACTCTTAACATCTATACTGCTAAATAATCTCATTTTATTATATATAAAGCTGATTATTTGCTGTCATTGTTTTGCTTCCGCCTATGGTGATCATGCAGTAACAAAACATTTTGTGGACTGCAATTTAACATAAGGTGTATGTTGGGACCCGTTCTAAGTGACCTGTGTTGACCACAGCCTTAGAGACTTAAAACTGAAATTTACACTCATATATATGTTGTACTATTTACTGTACTGTCCACTTGTTTGCCATTATATAATTTAACTATCTCAGATATATCTCTGTTGTTTTCTCAACAGCCCTGGACCAAGCAATAAATACATAAATTATTTTGCACCAGCTTGTCTTGAGATGTCTTACAGTGTTAAACTTTGAATAGCAGTGTCTTCTGTCTTTACAGAAACACCTCTTCCCAATATCAAAGTTTACATAATCTATACAATCAGTGTATTAAGTGACCTACTGTTAAAATAAAAAGCCTTTCAGTAATCTTCCATTGAATCTTGTAAAAGTACGGTAGCCAAAACTGTCAAGGAAACACCGGTAGACCACATTAGTGCAAAATGATATGTGCTCAACAGAAAAGTCTTGTAGATAGTAATCATTGCATTACCAAAATATATGCCACTGAAACATATAATTCAAAAACATATAGTCTCTCAGCTTACACATAACAGATTGATTTATAAAACACATATAGTTCATTTTATTTAAAGTTTGAATTAACAGGAACTGTACATTAGGTATTCAGCCTCTCTTCGTATATCATATCATGTATTCTCCTGTATCTGTAAATGTTTTCTTATTATGTGTTAAATGCTTATTTTGTTTTAAATTCATCTGATATATTCAAGCTTTTTATATATTTAGCACATTTTATTAATTGGTAATTAACAAATCATATTTAGGTGTACATATTATTATGATTGTAAGCCTTACCTCCTTTAAGATGCTACTGGAGGTCTTTTTTTTTAAATACTGACATTCCTTTACTAAAAAAATCTAAAATTGTTATATTTTTTTTTAAGAAGAGATACAAAGAATGCTTCCAGAATGAACAATTACATTCGGCATCTGCCGCTATCTTCTTTACTTCTGCATTAACAAAATTTTTACTTTAGTGTATTTGTCAGTTTGGATGTCATGCAGATATGTGCTTGTTTAATTAAACTACAAGTTAAAAGTCCATCCGTATAACACTAGCATATGATGCTGAAGGACCAGGCTCTGATTTGATGTTGTGTTCTTTCAGATATAACGTTTTACAGAAGTTCTGGCGGCAAATTCAAATGCGAATGTTGTCTAACAGCTTCCGCTCGAGACCAAGTAAGCTTCAACTCACGGATGTCTCGTACAATGCATTAAAAACATAAAATAACAGAAATTTAAGTGAAGCATGTATATAATCTCTTAAATAAGTACCATTCTCTATAGCTGTGACTCGGACATTTAACATTCTCACCAATATCATTCTACTCACATCCACTATCAAACAATCACAAAAAGCCCGTATAAAAACATGACTACACCTCATATGACCAAAGTCTCAGCGATCATCTAAACTACTGCTTTAATGTTTTAATAATATATGTTTTTTAAGCACTACATAAGTCTTTTTTCTTCCAAATGAAGCACCAAATCTACGCAGTACTTCTCTTACAATTTAGCGACAACTTAAATACAGATGTGTAACATGCGATCAGCTGCAGGAGAACATATGAATGCAGTAAAAGGGAACCGATGCTGTACCATTTTAACATAACTGCTTAGTGTCAGAATACTGTTCTAGATATTCATATACTGTAGTACATTTATCATACTAAAAGACTTTTAATATTTTATTTTAAAAATGGATGATTATATTTATAATACTAAGTAAAAAAGGGAAAAAGAGAAAGAGAAGTGGGAGAGCAGTCAAATCATTTTAATATTACTAAATTAGTCAGAAATCTTACCTTAGAGTGACTGCCACTATTGAGGTATAGGAATTTTATTCTTGTCTACTGATAAATTACTACAATTTTCCATTATTTGTCTTTGAGTTTTTTGGTTATTTTATCAGTAGAAATTGGTGTACCTTTAGCGGCTTGTCTTTTAAGACTAGGTAAAGATAAGTCCATGTCTTCTATTTTGTCCAAAATGTTATTTTTCTTCACAAAATCTGTAGCATCTTCCAGGTTGTTAAAAATTTTCTGTCCTTCTGGTAAAGAGATCTTGATTCTGGCAGAAAATAATATTTGTGCTTTGATGTCACCTTTTCTTAGATTTGTGATCAGACAAACACAGGCTTTCCTTTTAGTAATTACAGTGGAAGTATAATCATTATCGAATCTAATGGTTTTCCCATTGATTTGAACTGGTACTCCCGACCATGCAGCCTTTAATATTAAGTCCTTATCCTGTGTTGAGATGAACTTTACTATAATAGATCTCGGAGAAGATGGATTTTTGGAGAGAGAAATATGTGACCTGTGGGCTCTTTCAATACCAAATGATAGAGCTTCTGGAAGATTTAGAGCTTTAGGAAGCCACTTATTCAGGAAATGTATCATGTTATTGTCTTCCATTTTCTCTGGTATTCCATATTTTCTAATATTATTTCTTCGAGATCTACATTCCAAATCTTCCACTTTTTCCTAATAGCAGGTTGTTTTGTTTTAGCAAAAAGTATATATTGTGTTCGTTTTCAGTCTGTCTTCCATCTATTTCATTTACAGATTCTTCTATCATTGTTATTTGTTCAGAATGCTTTGTAATGATTTCTTTTAGTATATCTACCTGCTGCTTGCTTTCTATTTTCATATTTTCCATTATTCTCTCTAGATTATCTATTTTTGATGTGAGATCTTGTATGCTGTTAATAATTGTATGTAATTCCTTTTTTGTAGAGCTGTCTTGCTGAGAAGTCCTGGAATGACTCATTTCAATTCCTTCCTTTTCTAGACAGTGTCAATATGTAGAACTTCTGAAAGGAAATGCTCTCAAATGGTTGGATTTAACTTTGAAATTCTTTCATAAAAGTATTCCTCTATGTTAAAGTAATAGTTAGATTTAGTTTTCTTCAAAGTTTTAACAATTAAAATATAAAAATTCTGTCAGAAAAAATTCCTTTAGGCAGAGCAGTGAAGTTGTGCTGCTATCTGGCTGACATCCTTGGCCACGCCCCCCAGCATGAAATTTCTGAAGGGTATGAAGTCTGAAACTCAAATGCTTGGCATTATATTCTGACTTCAATCCTCGGTGATTTCCCAAAGATTTGCCAGAAGACCACAATGTTATGAGAAACCAACCAAAAATATGAGGCAAAAATCTGGACATTCTGCGAAAATGTGGACAATTGAGTGGTATAGTCTCTGAAAGTAAGTCATAGAGGTTGAGAGCAACTCCAAAATATAGTATAATGTCTTATTTTCTGGATAATTATGTTATATATTTCAGATATGTATGAGGCATTATTTCTGGTATTAAATTACTTTTCTAGGAAGTTGTGAATTAGTGTGTTTACAACTTTTAGTGATTCAGTTTTGAAAGGAATAGTGAAGTTGTTAAAGTCAGTTAATGAATGGGAAATGAAATGAAAGGTACTATACTTTAAACATGTATCTTATTGGTTTCACTTCATATCGTCGAAAGCTCATTTCATCGAATTTCAAAACAGCGAGACCAAATAGTCGAAAACTCAAATCATCAAAAACTCATAACATCGGATCTCAAATCATTGAAAACTACAAAGCAACTAGAAATAACATCCCACAGAGTTCTTACTACGTTTATGCAGGGGGGCAATCCCCTGCGGGCTCCACCTCCCCACACCCCCCGTACATTAAATATACCAACTCCAAGGTCACACTACAGTGGGGGGAAAAGATAATTTCCTAACCCCAATGTAGTGTGACCTTGGAGTTGGTATATTTAATTTTCAGGGGGGTGGGGGACAGAGCCCCCCTCTTAGGAGGTGCAGGGGGCTTGCCCCCCTGCATAAACATAGTAAACAGTGTCTGGGATGTTATTTCTAGTTGCTTTGTAGTTTTCAATGATTTGAGATTCGGTGTTATGAGTTTTCGGTGATTTGAGTTTTCAACGATTTGGTCTCGCTGTTTTGAAATTTGATGAAATGAGCTTTCGACGATATGAAATGAAACCATCTTGTTTGTATATGAAGGAATGGTCTCATGGTTGAGATGAAGCATCTTAGTAATCCATTTAATGAACTTTGTATTTCTGTTATGGGTTTGCAAGCATCCAGTGTGTAGATTTTGTTTCTTGTGAATTTTATTTTTAATTAGTACAACTTTTCATGTTTCTGCCCTTCAGTGGAGGGAAATCTAGTTGTATTTTGTTCTGTTGAACTGCTACAGAAGTTATCATCCTCTTGATATTTGGTTTCATTTTTTTAAACAGCAGTCAGAGAGCACTGTAAATGAATGTAGTACCATCAGGTACCTATATTGACCATAGTTAGATGGTCATTTCTAACAGAGAGATTCTATGATCAGCACTGACTACCACGGTCCATGAGTGACATAGGTGCCACCCCAGGGTGAATTTACAGTCTCCCATCCAGTTGTCAAGGTTGCACTTAACTAAGTTCATTGAGGAGCTCTGCTTCACATGAAGTGGGAGCTTATTCCAGAAGAGTAGCAATCTCTGGGAGATGTATCTGTCTGTCCAACATGTTTTGTTAATGTCACAAGCTAGGTTGTGATCCCTGGAGTGAGTGACTCTGCTCCCATTTGATTTGCAGATGTGCAACATTACCATTAGGACAGAGTCAGACACTGCTCTATAGACCAGGCACAGGTCGCCTCTCAGCAGCCTGTATGATACAGAGAACAATGACAGGGCTTTCAGTTTTTTCATGCAAGTCACGTTTTGGAGGCCCTGGATTCTTTTTGTTAGAAACCTCTGTGGTCTCTCCATTTGCTGCAGGTGTCTGGTGACATACATACAGAAGGGAGCATTGTACTCAATTAGTGGTCCATTAAGAGTCAAGTACAGTGGAGTTATATCCTCCACTGTACCTGACCCTTATTAGACCACTAATTGAATACAATAAGGGTCAAGTACAGTGGAGTTATATCCTCCTTAGTCTTGGATGTTATGTCGTTGTAGAAGGCTTTCCTTACCACTATGGACACATGATGATTGAAGTTTAGATTGCTATCAACATGTGTTCCTAAGTCTTGCACCACTGGGTTTGAGCTTAGATGGGTGCTATCTATATCACAACTAGAAGGGGCTACTTATTTGCTAAAGGGGATAATGAGGTATTTTTTGGATTTAGTTTTAGTCCCTGACTTTGGCACCAATCATTTGTCTGCATCAGTCCCTTCACTAATATGTTTACATCCTTAGGGGACTCAGTGATTGCAACCAGTTTGCAGTCATCTGCAAACTTGGTAAGTCACAGTCCATCTACTTTCACCTGGACATCAGAGAAATAGATTCAAAACAGTAGAGGACCCAACACAGATCCTTGTTGTACCTCACTGGTAATTGGTCTACTGGTGGAGATTGATTCCACAACTTTGACAGTATGCATTCTGTCAGTGAGCCAGTTGGCTACCATCTAGTAACATATGGGTTAGTCCCCAGCTGGCAAAGTTTCTTAATGATCCCTGAGTGGCGGGATTGTGTTAAACACCTTGACTAAACCAAGATAGGTGGTAGTACTGCTTTGTCCTCTCCCACGGCTTTGGTGACATGCTCAAAGAAGGCCACCAGGATTAATAAGCAAGATCTGCCCTTAAAGAAACCAAATTGGGTAGGCTCAAGAGTTTGAAGGTCACCTGTGTCCTTGTTGACAAGGTCCATGATGATTCTTTCCATGGCCTTGGAGATAAGGTTGGTTAGGCTTATGGTTCGATAGTTTCCTGGGTTGGTTAATGGACCTCCTTTGTGCAAGGGGATTACTGTTGCTGTTCTCCACTCTGCTGGAACAAAGTCAGTGCTCGGCTGTGGTTAAAGAGAGTGCCAAGTGGTTCTGCTAGGTCTTGTTTTAGATTGTTTAGTAAGCAACCTGTGTTGTTATCTGGTCCCACAGAGGCCATGTTTTTGGCCTTGGAGCGTGCTTGTATAACTGGTTCTATGGAAATACTCGATAGAGGACTGGTGTCAGGAATGCTTTTGGGTATGGCTGTTGGAGACGGGGGAGGGGGGTGAGGTTTTTGACAAATATGTCAACTAGCAGGTTGGCAATCTCCTCAGGTTCAGTGTGAATGGTATCATCCACTATAAGTTAAGCACAGAGCTGGGCATTCCCTTTTAGGTTTTGGACATAGTTAAAGAATGGCTTATGGTTGTCTTTAGCTAGGAATGCTAATTTAGTCTTGTTACTAGCCTTAGAGGACTTTACGAGATATCTGATTTGCTTGTTCAAGCTGTGGAAGCTATTCTTCCTCTGTTGAGTAAGTTCCCTCTTGTTCTTAAATATCAGTTTCTTTCTTTTGTTATATAACTTATTTGTACGTACAGTCCAGCAGGGTGGCTTGTTTGAGAGGATCTGATTTTAGTCCTGTCATGTACAGATGAGTCAACACATTTCTTTAAGTGGCTATATAGGACATTTGTGTACTCTTCTGCATAGGAGTCATTCTTGGCTGTGTTAGCACGGGCTTTAAATTTTTTTATACCATCACTTAGTAAATCATAGTGTGCTTCGAAGAACTTTTTCAGTTTTTTTTCTCCTGTGGGGGTGTCAAGTCTGATCTTTACTTCAGACAAGACTGATTTATGCTCTGACCTTACCGGGGAGGCCAACACACAGGGAGTAATGCAGTGACCCCCCCCCCCGAATGTTGGTGAGCACTAGGTCTAGGACACTTGAGTCCCTTGTGGGGGTGCAGACCAAATGTCTCAGGGCATTTGAATTAACAAAATCCAGGAACCTCAGAGTGATTATGTTTGTGTTCATATAAGTCACCCAGTTGATTGAAGAATAGTTGAAATTTCCCCATGACCAAGGTGCTTGGGTGTACACTGAGTGACTCTAGCAAGTCTAGGCAGGCATTGTGCTTCTTCTGGTTCATGGTGGGGGACCTGTAACTAGCGATGATGTGGTAGGGCATTTTAACAATAGTTATTTGGACCTGGAGTCATACTGTTTTACTAGTCTTGAGGTTTATTTGGATTTAATGAAGATGGCTACACCTTTGGTTCTTTCATGCTCATTTTGAGGTTTGAATGTGCGAAAGGCATTGTAGCCTTGTATTGCTCGGGTGTTTTCTGTGGCCTTGAACCAAATCTCAGTGACTTCACAGATGTCAGCATCTTCCAAGGTGAGGAGTTCTTCCAGGGAGGATAGTTTACTGCTTAGGCTCCTAGCATTAAGCAGCATGACCTTGAGTTTGTCTCTAGTGGATTTTTTTACATCAGAAGTTTTGTTGTTTTGACATTGCCTAAAAAAGGCACTATGGAAGAGGCAAGCATCCTTGTGGGTATCTGAAAGCCTTGTGGAGGCAGGTGAAGGCCATCTCTGGCAAAGCAATGTGGTCTTTTGACCATGTCTTCCCAGACTGTTAGATAATGGATCCACCTGGAGTGACACCAGAAGCTAAACCTGTTACTGAAATCAATCTTTTTTGTCTGTATTGTGGCATCATCCTAGGTGAAATTAGAATGCTGCTTAAAGCTAGGGACATACCTGCCTGGGACACAATCTGAGAATTCAGACAGGTCTCTCTTTATATAGTCGGGAGAGGTATGTCTGAAGTCGCTCACTCCAGCATGTACTATGACAGATTCATAGCAGTAATTGTCATTCGGTGACTAGAGTGTGTGTGTGATTTGATGGATCCTGGCACCTGACAGCCAGCTGACTGTGACCATCTCCTTGTCCAACCTGGTGAGGAGGACATCTGGGTGTCCCACTACTAAGTTGCCTATGACTAGTACATTAGGTTTTGAGGTGCTTTGCCTTAGGGTCTTAACTGCTGAGACACTGACATGTGTGTTGTTATGTGTAGTAGTGGATTTTGTTTGTGTACTAATATGTGTAGGTTGTTTGTTCTTGGGGGGTCTCTGGTCTTTTGGTAGGCTGTTAATGAGTACATCCGCATATGTGAGTTTATGTGTCTTGATCTTATTTTGTGAGAGTGGAAAGGTGTGTGTGCTGACAACCTGTTTGATGTCTTGTTTATTGTTACATGAGAGGACTGACTCTACTTTAATGGTATTGTTGCATCTCTCACATACTGTATTTGTTTGCTTTATGAGCAAATGGTTGGCAGTATACTTGAGGAAATAGCTACATCACCTCAGGATGCCCATGTCATTCAGGCTGGCTGGAGAAATGTTGGAAAACTCAATGTCCTTAGTAGCAGGTAATTCTTAAGTACTAATTTGTGAGATGGCAAATTAGATCAGCTATTGCTCTGGGATTAACAAGATGACTTATTCTATAGACAATCAGGATTGAAAAGTGAAGCAAAGCTGCTCAGGGCTCAAAGTTGATTCCAGTGCAGAAGTGTGCAGCTGCATTGTCTACAGAGCTGCAGAGAACCTGGGAGTGTTTTGCTGATTGGTGTCTATGGAAAAAAACAGTTTCTATGTGTTTGTATCTATACAAGGCACTGCTGCCCCCCTTTGAACAGTGTGCAGCAACTAGCAAATGAGAGGCTTATATACACATGAAATTAAACAGTTTTTAACTAGTCTGCCAATAGGAAATTACAGAATGATCCTTCCTCCAGTAATCCTGAGCTTAGACAAGGCTATATCCACAATATTTTTCACAAGGGTGCAGCTGAGCCCTTTTTCATGTAAGATGGCTGGACTTGAGTTCAAGTATATGAAAAATAGGCTAGATTCAGCAAGTCTGGATCTAGTCTATGCTAACCAAGCAATATTTCAGTTGAAAGTGCAGGTAGTAAGCAGGTACAAACAGTAAAAACAGTCAAAAAGGCACAAATTAGTGTAGCAAAACAGTAAAATACAGATGAAGATGTCAGATCAAAGTCAAAATGATCTTAATTTTTGTTCTTAGCCTTAGATAGCTTGGATTCAACAGAAACACTCTGGACCTCTGGCAAAAGATGCCAAAAGCAGAGCAGCTCCAGTTAATTAAAACAAAAAATACACAAATGCACAGCTTATATAAAAGTGAAATTAAACAATTTTAAACTAGTCTGCCAATAGGAAATCACATAATGATGCCTCCTTCAGCAATTCCCAGCTCAGGCAAAGCTATATCCACATATATTGACCACAGGGGGTGCAGGGGATCCCTTCTTAATATAAGATGGCTGGATTTGAGTTCAAATGTATGAAAGGCTGGTTTCAGCAACTCTGGATCTAGTCTGTGCTAACCAAGCAATGTTTCAGGGCAAAACAAGTGCAGGTAATAAGTTGGCACAAATTAATGCTGTAAAACAGTAAAATACTGATGAAAAGTGCAGACCAAACTCAAAACAAGCATAATTTCTTGTTCTTAGCTTTAGATGGCTTGGATTCAAGCAGAAGCACTTTGGACCTCTGGCAAAGGATGCCAAACACAGAGCCGCTCCAGTTAATTGAACCAAAAAACACACAAACACGAGGCTTATATACAGGTGAAATTAAAAGGTTTAAACTAGTCTGCCAATAGGAAATCACAGAATGATCCTTTCTACAGCAATCCCAAGCTCAGACAAGGCTATATCCACACTCTTCTGCCATATGGGTGTAGGAGAGCCCTTCTTAATGTAAGATGGCTGTATTTGAGTTCAAGTGTATGAAAACTGGACTAGATTCAGCAAGTCTGGATATAGTCTATGCTAACATTTCATTGCAAAATATGTGCAGGTAATAAGCAGGCACAAATAGTAAAACAGTCAAAAAGGCACACATTAATGCAGTAAAACAATAAAATACAGATGAAAAAGTGCAGATTAAACTCATAATAAGCATTTCTTGTTCTTAGCTTTGGATGGCTTGGATTCAAGCAGAAACACCCTGGACCTTTTGCAAAGGATGACAAATGCAGAGCAGCTCCAGTTAATTGAGCATAAACCAGAACAACGACACTTAAAATAACAGGCATAGTAAGCCTTCAACCAGCAATTCCCAGATCAGAAAGGCAGAGGCTATGCTTTCCTCCCACAAGAGTGTAGACCACAAACCTTCGTAATGTAAAACAACTGGCCTGAAGTCCAAGCAGTTAAACCAGAACAAAGGCACTTTTAGCATAACAGACAAGATAGGCCTTGAACCAGCAATTCCCAACTTAGAAGGATGTTCATAGGTTCATAGGTGTGTACTAGGCTAATGGCCCTGGAGCTTTTACAAGCCTAGCCCATGGAAGTGCCCTGGCATCATGCCGCCAGACATTAGTTCTCAATGCCTCTATCAAGTAGAGACACTGGAGTGATCTCTGTGGTGAACTTCCACCCACTCATCAAGATTTGAGGATAGCTAGGAGCTCTGCTTGACATATATGGGAAGTCTATTCCAGAGCATGGGCAGTCTCTGGGTGAGGAACCTGTCCCTCCAGCATGTTCTGTTGATTGCGGTAATGAGGTTGAGGTCTCTGCAGTGTATGATCTGGACGGTTTGGGATTTCTTTAGATGTAGCATTTCTGACAGAGCTGGGTCAGACATGGCTTTGTAAGTCAAGCAGAGATCACCTCTAAGTAGGCGATATGACACAGAGAATAGCTGGAGTCTTTTGAGTCTGTCAGTGTAGGACATGTGTTTAATACCTGGGATCCTCTTCATGAGGTGCTTCTGTGGTCTCTCCAGCTGTTGCAGGTGTCTAGTGAGGTACATGCCAAATGGGGCATTATACTCAATGATTGGTCTAATGAGGGAAGAGTAGAGAGAGACAATGACCTCTTTCTACCTGGATGCAAAACCCTTGGTAATGAGATGTGCCAGACAGAGGGACTTTCTGACCACAGTAGCAATGTGGTGGTTGAAGGAGAGATTGCTGTCAACTTGCATCCCCAGATCTCTTATAATGCCTTCAGTGTTCAGTGGGGTCCCATCCATGTGGTAATTAGTGTGAACTGAGTTTTTACCAAAGGGGATGATGATGCATTTTTTGGCATTAAGCTTAAAGCCATGGTTTTGACAGCAGTAATTCATCTCAGTAAGGCCTTTCTGTAGGATGTCTGCATTACTTGGGGAGTTAATAATGGCTCCCAGCTTGCAGTCATCTGCAAACTTGGTCAGTCAGACTCCCTTTGTGCTGACCTGGACTTCTAAGAAGTAGATGCTGAACAGGAGAGGACCCAGGACTGATCCCTGGGGGACTCCATTCGTGACTGGTTGACAGTCTGACTTGGAGTCCACTACTTTCACACTGTGGGTTCTATCTGTGAGCCAGTTTACAACCCACATAGTGATATAGGGGTTGATGTCTAGTTTGGTGAGTTTATCAATAATTCCCGAGTGTGGAATGGTATCAAAGGCCTTGGCCAGATCAAGTTAGGCTGTATGCATTGCCTTACCTTCATCCACAGCCTCGGTGACTGACTCAAAGAAGTCAACTAGGTTGAGCAGGCATGATCTCCCTTTCACAAAGCCAAATTGTGTGGGGTCTAGAGTCGGGAGATTTCCTATATCTTTGTTAATCAGGTCCAGGATGATGCGCTGCATAGCTTTGCATATCAGACTCATTAGGCTAATGGGGCAATAATTCCCAGGGTCTGTAGTCCCTTCACCTTTATGGAGAGGGATGACTGTAGCAGTGCACCATTCAGTAGGGACAAAACCTGAGGTGAGACTGTGACTGAACAGGGCACACAGATGTGGTGCCAGGTCACTTTGTAGTTCATGTAGAACACATCTAGGGATAATAGTGGGTCCCATGGAAGCTGTATTCCTTGCCTTGGACAATGCAGCTTTAACCTGTGCTGCAGTAATGCTGGGTGCTGGCATTCTTCCGGTATTATGATTGGTCCTTTGGGGGGGGTAAAGGTGGCACTGAATCTGTCGGCTAGTATGTTGGCAATATCTGTTGGCTCAGTATAGTTGGTACCATTGTGCAGTAACTCAGAGCAAATCTGGGTATTGCCTTGGAGGTTCTTGATATAACTATAGAAGGCTTTGTGATTGTTTTTAGTGTCTGCCACAATTCTGCCTTCATAGCTGGCTTTGGAGGATTTGATGAGGAATCTCAACTTTTCGTTGAGGCTAATAAAGGAGTTTTACAGTCTTGGGACTTCACCTTTTTCTGCAAAAGTTTCTTCCTTCTGTTGTAGAGTTTATTAATGGCAGGGGACCACCAGATTGGCTTCCTTTTTTTTGGAAGAGAGCGTCTTTCTTCTAAGTATGGCTAGTTCCATGCATTTATGTACATGTTCATATAGTGCATTGGTATATGATTCGGCAGTCAGCTATTTTCCATTGGCATGGGTGCTGTGAAGTTAGCCACCTCTGCTTTTAGGAGCCCAATGTCAGCTTTGGAGAAGTTTTTCAAGGTAGTTACCTTTGTGGGGGGTGTGGTTGAGATGTGGATTTCCATGGTGATTAGTTTATGGTTGGATCTGACCAGGGAGGGATTGACTATTGGTGTAGAGCAACGGTCACCCATGTTAGTAATAACCAAGTCAAGGATGTTGCTTCCTCTAGTGGGGGTCAGAATGAGCTGGTCCAAGGCATTGGAATTGATGAATTCCAGGAAGCGTTGGGCCAGTGTATTGGTGCTTGAGTAAATTTCACAGTTGATGGAGGGGAAGTTGAAGTTTCCTAGTATGAGAGTGTTGGTTTGGACCTTGATAGATTCCAGGGTGCTTAGGAATGTGGAGTGAGAGTCTAGTGACATGGTTGGGGACCTAAAGCAGGCTATGACCTGGATCGGTGTTTTACCCAGTATTGTACCTGAAGTATCTCAGATACGTTATGCTGGGCTACTAGTCTGGCGGTGTGCATATCCTTTATGAATATGGAGACACCACCTCCTTTGGAGCTTCGGTCCATGTTTTGGGGCTGAAAGGTGTGGAATGAGTTATAGCTTAGTAGTGCAGGGGTGCTTTCTGCTGCTTTAAATCAGGTTTCCATTACAGCACAAATGTCGATGTTCTCCATTTTGAGGAGTGCTTCAAGCAAGTTCATCTTGAGATTTAGACTTCTTGAATTGAGCAGCATGACCCTCAGATTGCACTTATTTATAGCTGTTAGGGTGGTAATTTAGTATTTGGAACACCACCTAAAAATGGCACTTTAGGGGTGGCAAGAGCCTTAGCCAGTACCCAGAAACCCAGGGGTGACAGATGCAAGCCATCTCTGGCAAAACATTAAGGTTTCTCAGTCATGTCATCCCAAGCAGACAGATACTGGATCCCCTTAGAATGACACCAGAACTTAGCCAATTGTAAAAGTCAATCATTTTTTGTTTGTACTGTGGTATCATTTTGGGTGACAGTAGGATACTGCTCATGGCAAGGGCAATACCTGCCTGGCCCACATAACCAGAGAGCTCCACCATGTCTCTCTTCATGTAGTCCAGGGAGGTGCATCTCAGATCATTCACACTCACATGGACAATGACAAGTCATACTTGTACTTGTTATGGAGTGACCTGAGTGTGTGTGTTATGTGTCAGATTCTGGCACCTGATCGACAGTTAACTGTTACCTTCTCCTTATTCAGCCGAGTGAGTGGGACACCTATGTGCCTCACTATTGAGTCACCTATGATTATTATATTGGGCAAGGTGTTTAGCCTTAGGGGCTTAGGTTGAGGGGCACACTGTGGAGGTGAGCTATGTGTCTTGTGGTCTGTGCTGTGTTGTGGGGGTCGTGTGCATTTCTGTCTTGGAGATCTCTTCTGTTTGAGTACATTTCTATTGAGAGCCTCTGCGAAGATGGGTGTGTGGTTTGTGTTTTTAGGTGAGAGCTGTGATGGTGGGTGTTCTGGAGGGCTATGTGTTCCATGTGGTGAGGTGCGGGTATGGTACTTCTTCTGCCACAAGTGTGTAGACTACAAACCTTCTTTATGTAAGAGAACTAGTTTGAAGCCCAAGTACTTAAATCAAAATTAAGAGTCTTAGAATAACAGTTACAGTTTAATTGGTCTACTAAAATGCAGCAGAATAAATGCAACTGAACACTTAAGAATAAACAGCAAAAAAACAAAATAAAGTAATAAAGTAGAAAGAAACACAGATGCAGTAAAAATAGCTGAATAAAGTGCATTTTTTACTAATAAGTGGGAAAGGAGGAAACAGAAGATAATTCAAGTTTAAGAGAGTAAGGGGGTCGGCCTTCCCAATTGATCTCTCCTTACTCAGTAAAATGAGTGGATGAGATGGGACTGGGAGGAGTGTCCAAAATCAGATTAATAGTAGGGGAAAGCAACTCAAAAGCCAACAAGTTTAAGTGTGCAACAACAGTTGGGTGGGTAAGTGGGAAAAATCAAATGCAGATAGAGATCAGCAATAGTCAGGCCAAGAACAACAAGCAAGTCAAATAAGCACTCCAGGTAAATAAGGATGTCTCCAAAAATTTCTAGTTAAAGAGGAATGCTGTTTCTCAGCTCCTATCATTAATTAGCTGGATGTTATTCACTGTTTGTAAAGGAATTATTTTCTAACTTTATTTCTTGAATCTAAATTTCTTATTTCCTGAAAAACACCCAAGAAGAATGCTACTTATTTGTTGTGTCTTTCGGATTTTCCCGGTTAGGGGTCGCCACAGCAGAACTCCGGTCCGCTAATGATTGGCAGTAGATTTGTATGTGCCGGGTTGCTGGCCCTGACGCACAACTTTCAACGAAGTTATGCCCATTCACGCATGTCTCCACACAGAAGACGCTTTAGCTTAGAATCGAACAGGACGTCTTACTGTGAGGCGACAATGCTACCACAGCACCACCACCGTAGTTAAGAATTAATCCATTTAATTAAAATTTCAACATTACAGTGAGTGAAAGTTTGTGACATATACTATACTACAACATGAAAAAAGAGAAGACATTAGAAAATGTTTAGTGTTACACTCGCAAAATAAAATTTTGGTGAAAAGACTAACTTGCTCTCCATTCATCTCTAGTTTTCTACAATTTTTTTTGATGGTATAATGTACTGACTGCTTCTTAGGGAAGAAATGTTCTATCTTACGCTGTTTTCAGTAATCGTACCAGCTGATGATTCCTCCCTGAGAGGCTATGTCAGACAAGGGAGATATATAGTAATTCCATGGAATAGATGACATGGCAGCTGCACTTACAAAATGAAGATTTCCTGTCCTCAGTGTAGATAGAGAGCTCAACATTCGGAGAAATGTTTGTTGAGGGAGAAAAACATGCAATTATAGTATCTTAGCTACTTAAAAATACATGAATTCTGGAAAACTATCAAGGTTACAAAAAACACTGAATGACTTTTTTGGACTTTGACTTCAGAAGGAAGAAAGATAATATGATTGATAAAGTCTTAAACACATTGTTGTCATTACCCCAAAGATTTGTTGCTAGAAACAGAAAAAATACTTAAAATTTCTGGGTGATTAAAGGTTTTCTAACATAAAATGAACTTTGATTTAAACCAGTAAATGAAATGTGCACTTTAAGAAAACATTGTTTCATTTCCTTATGATCTATTTAAAAAAAGATATTTTCCTATAATTATATTTTCCACAAATGAATCAGAATAGTCAGTAATTCACTCAAAAAGTCCATATATGTGTAATGCATGTCTCAGGAATTGTTACATGACAGTAAAGTGGACCACCAGTTAAAATTCCAATGTGAAATGCAACTTTTCCTTACCTGAAAAGTTCACACAACCTCACTCTTTAAGTGTGTGAAACCCCTGAATAGTGAAGGAAAAGAAAGTCTTTCTTGCCACTGTGTTTATATATGAGTGGTAAAATTTAGTGACCAAACATAAATTTATTACAACAAAAATAAGAATCCTAATGGCAGGTATAAGGTGTACAATGAAAATACATTTTCTATTCATGTTATTGTGTGCACTTCTAAAACAAAAAGGAAGTGCACTATGGAATTTGACATACTTCTGATGAAGCTTTCAGTAACACTGAAAAGTGCATTGAAAATGCTAACAGTTTTCTTTGGGACAGAGTGCAAAGATGTACTCTAATCTTAGAAAAGGATCTCTGAACTTTCCAACACAGCAGTCCACACATTGACAAATATGTGCTCAGCCTCTAAGACAGACCTGAACAAAATTTGTTGAGTTCTTAAAAACAGAAAATCACCACAAGAAGTAACCTGCCCATTTTGCCATAATACACTGAAATGCAGTACACCACTGACAAAAATTAAGAACAAACAATGCTACGGGAACTTAGTACATGAGACAAAAGCAGTCAGAAAATCAGGTGTACATGATAGCACAGAGATCACTGTAAATGAGTGCAATGCAATCAGAGACATAATTCAGAGTACTACCATCACAGAAGTCATCTACTCTACAGGCAACATAGAAAGTCAGAAAAGTACAGTCTGAGAAGTCAGAGTACTACCATCACAGAAGTCATCTACTCTACAGGCAACATAGAAAGTCAGAAAAGTACAGTCTGAGAAAGTCAGAAAAGTACAGTCTGAGAAGTCAGAGTACTACCATCACAGAAGTCATCTACTCAACAGGCAACATAGAAAGTCAGAAAAGTACAGTCTGAGAAGTCAGAGTACTGCCATCACAGAAGTCATCTACTCAACAGGCAACATAGAAAGTCAGAAAAGTACAGTCTGAGAAGTCAGAGTACTACCATCACGGAAGTCATTTACTCAACAGGCAACATAGAAAGTCAGAAAAGTAACATCAGAGAAGTCAGTCAGAGTATTACCATCAAAGAACTCATCTACTTCACAAACAACATAAAAAGTCAGAGAAGTCAGTCAGAGCAGTTCCACCATATAAGTCATCTTGTTATTTTTAAGCCCCACATTTGCATTTGTTTGTGTGTAGGAATCCATTGTGTATTGCTGGGTGGTGGTGGTTACCGTAGGTGAATATAGATGCAGACATTTTGTCTGTTAAAATTTCCCTTAACACTTTGCTTGTTGTTCTTCAGAGATTTCTCACAGCCCTGCTCTACTGTTTGGTGGAACACTAAGCTTAGCCTCAGAGGTACCAATACACCTCTCACCCACTAGCCATTCCTAAGTGTGATCTCTTTTCCTGATCATATAAATTTATCTAGCAATATGAATGGACAATTTTCCAAAGTTTCTCCAGCCAGCTTGGTCAACATGGGCATCCTGAGGCAGTGTAACAACTAAAGCGGAAATAAAAAAATATAACGTGTCAGGTACAGTTGCACATAAAAAAAGCAAAAAGATCTAACAATAAAACTTATTGTGACCTACACGGCAACTGAAAGTAAACCATGAAAAGCAAAAGTTCACCAACCAAAACAGCAAAAAATTAGCAGCAAAGGATGAGAACCACAGGTGCAAAAATCCAGTAAAATACCGTTTATTGGTAAGCGCTTTCATCAGTTTTAAAATCAAAACATTTCTTCAGACACCATTTTACAAACATGCCCAGACATTTATACCAATGTCATAACTACCAGCAGCCAATAACATCAAAAACACCACCCCCAGATGATTCATTTAAAAATTCAGGAACCTACAATTTAGAAATACATGTTCCTTAAAGAGACATTCATGTTCCTTAAATAATAAATGGTACTTAATAAACAGTATTTTACTAGATATTTGCACCTGAGGTTCTCATCATTTGCTGCTAATTTTTTGCTCAACTCAAAGTAAAACAAACTTTAAAGAAACTTTAAAAAATTAGTTTATTCAACGACACTACATAGGTAAGCACTTTCGCATTAAACTAACAAATGCTTCATCAGACAAGTAAAACTTAGTCTCTTAAATACAAAAAATCACTACCCAACTCATTAATACATATTCAAACTAACAAATAAGAACAGAGATACAATAAATCACCTAGGATATTCACCACCTCATCAACAAGCATTGATACAAAACACGTCTCTTAACAATGATGTCACAAAAAACTTACAATGCTGGAGTTCAAACAGCAGCACTTCAAAGCATGCATTGTACTCTTATTCATAGAATTCATGCAAATAGCACAGGACAAAAACTAATCTAATGGTATTACAGTTCCCTCCATAAACTATAAAATAATAATAATAATAATAATAATAATAATAATAATTGTGAAGGGTGTCAGCCTAGCTAGACAGAATTTATATGTGAAAGCTGCCGGCCTAGCTAGATAGAATTTTGTAAATAATTCTATGTCATTGTAAATATTAATGTAGTCTACAGGCTTATTCTACAAATGTAAAGAGAACTATGTGGTAGGATTAAACTATATGTTGTGCTGAGCTTCAAAAATATAACCACAGTGCACTCTGCTGGAAGAAAGCTGATAATGTATGACTGTTTGACCTCAACCGCAGAGACAGGATGTCTGGACTAAGGAATTCTTTCTATTGTCTTAGGACAAGAGGTAATTACTAGATTTCACATATTAAATGTCTCTTATTGCTGTGGCTTCCTGCAGGTGCAGATCACAAAAAGAAATGTAAATTTTAAGTTCTGTGAACCTGGGAAACTAAATCAGAACTGTTAAGAATAATGTAATCTGAAATCACTCAGCAGTACTGTGTTATCAATTTATGGACAGAAATAAAGGAAAGCATTTTAGGTTTTGTCTGAAGACGTCAACTCACCAGCACTCTGCCTTTGCTCTGTAAGTAAGATATTTATTTAGAACAGTAATTTCTCTTAGAGATAGATAGAAATAGCCAGATTAGTCTAGCTTTTTCTATATTTATGTCAGACTCTTCTACAGTATAATTTTAAAGCATTTCCCTGTGATTTCTGAACTCTGTAATGTCATTGTGTTGAATTAATACATTTTGTCTTGTGTTTTTATTATTTATTATTAAATATTTTTAAACCTTTCAACTCTGGCTGTTTTGTGTAGAGATAATTTAAGTTCTTAGAGTACATTGCATGTATTCGGTGATACTGTCCAAGCCACTCCAATAGCTTTAGCCTTGGGTCACACTTATTATTTGGACAACAGTAATATCACACAGTGAAATTGGTCACCTTTGGGAAGGGCTTTGTTAGTAGCTGATAAGAGTAGTTGATGGCAGTGATTACTACCTTATAGCCTGGCAGGAGGGGGCATAGCTGGAGAACCTGTGCCAGCATTCCCCAGGAGTGTCTGTGTGTTTGTATATAAACCAAATCTCAAAGTTTGTGTGTTTCAGCTACTTGGGCAGGAGCATGAAGCACTGGTTGGACAGAGAAGGCACTGGAGGTTTTGGCTTGGCTACTCAGCTGGGATCTGAACCCTATAGCTGTGCCAGTAGGGAGTCTTATTGGGAATCTGGAGAGAAAGGGACAAACCAGCTCGAGACTGACTGTGATCTCTGTAAGCTCTTAAGGGAAATTGTATTTTACGGTGTGTGTACTTGTTATTCTTCCCAATATGCATGCCCCTCACTGGTGCTAGTGGTGTGGTGAGGATTGAGGCTCCCTGATTACTGGGTCAGTGCATGGGCATCACATATTAATTGTTTGGCAGTGGTGGGATATCCACATCAAATATTAATTGTTTGATTGTGGTGAGTTAGCCACATCATATACTAATTGTTTGAGATTTGATGAATATGCTTCACCTCAAAAAAAAATCTAGATCCTAGAGCCACACAAGGCGAGAGACTTTTAAACCTCGACATTTATTTATTAGGACGGCTGGAGGGATAGATTCATCACCCAAAGACTCCTATGCTGTGAATAAAAATCCGGTATATGTGAGGCATGGCCTTGTTCAAGAGAAATCTTGACCAATGGATGGGAGATCGCAATATACCCCAGGGATTACCTCAGTGTCACTGTAAATGCCCTCAGGCAGATAGCCTAGTATGAACCTATGAACCTATGAACCTATGTAGTGGTGTGGGTAGTGAATTCCTGTAGCTTGTGTACAGTGATCACTGAAGGCGATTTTGTACTCTAAATCAGACATGCAGTGAATATTCAGAGTTCAGATCACAATTGTTTTATTTCTTTTGTTAGTTTAGTTAGTCAGGGAGAGCAGACAAGCATGTCAGCAGGGCAGTATGGCAAGCTGACAAAGAGCTAGTTGGCTGAGATGTGCCAGGCTAAGGGACTGGTGCATGGAAACCTGACTAAGGCAGACATGATTGCAGCTTTGGTCACAGCTGAGTCAGAAAACAGCAATCAGGAGGATGATCAGACTGGCCTTGGAATTGTACAACACTGATCAGACTGGCCTTGGAATTGTACAACACTCAGAGAATGGACAGCTCAACCTTTCTGCAGAGGACTTAAAATACATCTGGAGCTAAAGAGAATTGAGTTGGAGGCCAGGCATTTGGAAATGGAAGCTGTGGAGAAGTAGATGCAGAGGCAGCATGAAAAGGAGATGCTGACTCTCTGCCAGAGTCATAGAAGTAATGGAGAAGGAAGTAACTGGACCCCAGAAGCACAAAAAGGCCAGTAAATTTCTTCCACAGTTTACAGAGGGGGATAATTGTGATAGTTTCATTCCATGTTTGAGAGTGTATGTAAACAGTATGATGTTAACCAAAGGCTCTAGGTATGGTTCCTGACCCCCTTACTTCATGGTAAAGCTGTAACTGTGTTGTCCAAGATATCTGATTGTGAATATTTTGATTATACTGCTGTTAAGAATTGTTTGCTAGATTTTTTAAGCTAACACCTGAAGCTTATAGGAAAAAGTTTTGTGATCATAGATGCAAGGCAGATGAAAGTGTGTGTGAATATGTTGCTGAATTAAACACTTATTTTCATAGGTGGGTAAGTGGATGTCAAGTCACCATTTTTGAAGGGCTAGCAGACATTTTGGTGAGGGAACAAGTCCTTAGTACTTTGCCTGAAAACATGAGGATCTGATTAGCTGATAGACAATGCTCTATTTCAGATGAGTTGCGGAAGAAGGGAGACCTATACCTAGCAAGCAGGGGATCACTGCACTGGAAAGGGACACCCAGTGCTGGTCATGGGTCTAAGAAAACTCATGGTGGGAAGCTCAGATTGCCCCAACAGAATCTGACAGTAGCAGGGGAAGCCACTAGTCCAGGTACACATCCAGGACCTAGGGTTAAATGTTTTGAATGCAACTAGTGGGGCCATGTGGCATATAGATATCCGTGAAGGCAAGGTGGGGAACAGAAGGTGAGGGAGCCAGTAAGTGGGGAGGACAAAGTGCCAATAGTAGGTTGTCTTGAGACAACAAGGATACAAACTATCACCAGAGGTTATATCCTATCATAGTGAATGGCAAAGAGCCCATTGCTAAGAGAGACACAGCCTCTGACATAACCATTATGAAGCCTGCAATGGTTACAGAGGAGCACTACTTGCTTGGGCAGTCAAATCCAGTCAGTGCTTTAGGAGGGACCCCATTCCAAATACCTTTGGCTAGGGTTCACCTTGACTGGGACGGTGGAAAAGGAAGCCAAAATGTAGGTGTGTTTGAGGATATCCCTGAAAATGTCCTAATAGGGAATGATATTGATAATGCAGTACCATGTGCTCATGCAGTTACACTCAGTCAGGCTTGGAGACAAGCATGTTGGGTCTGGTATTCTGGGAGACCCAAACAGACTGCACACTTGTAGCCAGGACTGGTGAGGTGGTTATTTCAGGGAGGGAGTTAAGCTGTAGCAGTGATACTTAAGGTGAGCCACAGCTGCTTGTGGGTACTGATGTTCCCTTTGACAGACTGACTGCAAGGGTAGAGGTGAGTAGTAGTACCCAGGCTGACAGTGAGGCACTGCTGTGAGAGGATACCAGACTTCCTGTGGAAGGGGAGCTGGGAAGGGTTACAAAGAGAGAGTTGAGACAGGCTCAGCTTTCAGACCCTACATTGCAAGGCCTGAGGTAGGAAGCTAATGAGGCACCTGATTCTCAATGGCAGATGGAATCTGTATACTGGGACAAAGGGTTACTGTATAGAGAATGGACCTTTGAGGGAGGGCTAGAAGGTGAGAGAATACAGCAGTTGCTAGTGCCTAGAGCCTACCATCTGGTGCTTCTAGCCATAGCCGATGATATTCCCTTTGCAGGTCATATGGGCATAAAACATACAAAGATACGTATTATGCAGAACTTCTATTGGATTGGAATTTCCAGAGATGTAACAGGGTACTGTGGGACCTGTAAGTGGTGTCAAAAGGCAGGCAAGGCAGGATACAAGGTAAGAGCTCCTTTGATGCCTTTGCCTGTGACTGAGGAGCCATTTCAGAGGGTAGCTATGGATATTGCGGGGCCTCTAAGTACCCCAAGTTCCACAGTGAAAAAGTATATCCTAGTGGTAGTAGATTATGCTACAAGATACCCTGAGGCATTGGCTTTGTCCTCCAAGGAGGCAGAAAATGTGGCAAATACTTTGTTAGAGGTTTTCAGCAGGGTGGGTTTCCCAAAAGAAATACTGACTGACAGAGGTGCCAATTTCATGTCAAACTTGCTGTCTTGTCTGTGGAAGTACTGTGGGTAAAGCACCTGAAGACCACCCCCTACTATCCCCAGACTAGTGGTCTTGTTGAGAGGTTAAACTCTACAATGAGGTCCATGCTATGGGCATTTGCAGACCAGTATAAGAGGGATTGGGACAAATTTATGCCCTATCTGTTGTTTGCTTACAGAGAGGTTCCCCAGGAATCCATAGGTTTTTCACCCTTTGAGTTGCTGTAGGGTGAGAGGACCTTTAGATTTAATTTGTGATGAGTAGGAAGGTGAGTGTGAGTTCCACAAGGAGTCTGTTGTGGCATATGTCCTAAACCTCAGGACAAGGCTCAGGGGACTCGCAGGCTTGGCCCAGGAGAACCTGGCAGAAGCCCAACAACAGAAAAAGGTCTGGTATGACAGGAATGCTAGAGAGTATGCTGTAGGGCAGCAGGTAATGGTTCTTATTCCTGTCAGATGCAACAAGCTGTAAGCAGCTTGGGATGGACCCTACAAGGTGGTAAGAAAGGTAAGTGATTTTAACTACATGGTGGAACTGCTAGGTAGGAGGCAGGAGTACAGATTGCACCATATTAACATGATGAAACCTTACCATGATAGGGAGGCCCTTGTGCTGAGTATTTGCAGTGGATTGCAGGAGGAGTCTGAGGGAGATCTAGTGGCTGATCTCCTTAGCGTGTCTTGGATTGACACCTCAGTGGAAGGGGTAGCAATGTCCCAGCAGCTATCTCCTACCCAGGTTAGAGAAATCTGAGCAGTGTTACAGGAGTTTGGGGACATGTTCACTGGCAAACCAGGGTGCACCCACCTGGTGCAGCACCAGTTGGATACAGGACCCCTAGGGCCTATTAGGCAGGCCCCTTATAGGATTCCCAAGAGAGTCAAACAGAAACTGAGGGAGGAGATACAGGAAATGTTGGAACTAGGGGTAATTCAAGAGTCCAACAGTCCCTGGGCCTCCCCAGTGGTGCTGGTGTCAAAGAAGGATGGCAGCACCAGGTTCTGTGTGGACTACAGGAAATGAAATAGTCACACAGAATCAGATGCGTACCTCATGCCTAGGACAGATGAGCCCCATAGAGCAGCTGGGTGGGGTTAAGTATCTTACAACCATTGATCTTACCAAGTGTTACTGGCAGGTGCCCTTGACTCCCAGTGCTAGAGAGAGGTCAGCCTTTGTGACTCCTTTTGGCTTGTATGAGTTCACAAAGATGCCCTTTGGGATGAAAAATGCCCTAGCTACTTTCCAGTGGCTGGTAGATCATATCCTAGCAGGAGTAGGATGGTTTGCCCTTGCTTACATAGATAATATTGCCATTTGCAGCCATTCCTGGCAAGAGCACCTTCAACATGTCAGGGAGGTGCTGGGCAGACTACAGAGGGCAGGATTGAGAATTAAGCTGAGCAAATGTCAGGTGGGTATGGCAGATGTCTCCTACCTGGGACATAGATGAGGTCAGAACCTATCAAAGTGGAAGCCATTCAGGCATGGCCTGCAAAAAAGCAGGTGAGGGCATTCTTAGGGACAGCAAGGTACAACAGAAAGTTCGTCCCCAGTTATAGTTCCATAGCTGCTCCTCTCACAGACCTGACAAGGAAAAACAGGCCTGATAAGGTAGTGTAGACCACAGCATGTGAGCAGGCATTCCAGATGCTTAAAGAAGCTTTGGGAGGATGCCCTGTGTTAGCCAGTCTAGATTACAGCAAATAATTTGTTGTGCAGGTGGATGCTTCGAACGATGGGGTGGGGGCTGTACTTAGCCAGATTTCTTCAGAGGGAGAAGAGTACCCAGTGGTTTATCTCAGTAGTAGACTCCAACCCAGGGATGAATGCTATGCAGTTGTAGAAAAAGAATGTCTAGCCATAGTGTGGGTACTGCAGAAACTTCAGCCTTATCTGTATGGAAGAAAATTCACTGTAGTTACAGATCACAATCCCTTAACATGGTTACACCAAGCCAGCCAGCAAAATGCCAAGTTGCTAAGATGGAGCCTAGGGTTGCAAGCATATGATATGTCAGTGCAGCACTGCAGTGGGGTTAACAATGCCAATGCAGATAGGTTCAAAAGACAAGGAATGAGGTAAGGTATACCCAGATAGACTCAACCTTCCCAAGCAGTATTTCTCAAGTGACACTTAAAAAGCTATTTTGAGTTCTTGGGGAGTGGGAGAGATATGTGTAGGCTACCAGCCTAGCTAGATAGAATTTACATGTGAAGGCTGCCAGCCTAGCTAGATAGAATTTTGTAAATAAGTTTATGTCATTGTAAATATTAATGTAATCCACAGGCTTGTCCTACAAATGTAAAGAAAACGTTATGGTAGAATTAAACTATATCTTGTACTGAGCTTAGAAAATGTAACCACAGTGTACTCTGCTGGAAGAAAGCTGATAAGTCAAGCATTGTATGACTGTTTGATCTCAAGCTCGGAGACAGGGTGTCTGGACTAAGGAATTCTTTCTATTGTCTTAGGACAAGAGTTAATTACTAGATTTTTACATATAAAATGTCTTTTATTGCTGTGGCTTGCTGCAGGTGCAGATTACAAAAAGAAATGTAAACTTTAAGTTCTGTGAGCCTGGGAAACTAAATCAGAACTGTTAAGAATGATGTAATCTGAAATGATTTAGCACTACTGTGTTACCAATTTAAGGACAGAAATAAAGGAAAGCATTTTGGATTTTCTCTGAAGACATCAACTCACCAGCACTCTCCCTTTGCTCTTTAAGTTAGGTATTTATTTAGAACACTGATTTCTCTTAGAGATAGATAAAATAGCCAGATTAGTCTAGCTTTTTCTATATTTATGTCAAGACTATTCTACAGTATTATTTTAAAACATTTTCCTGTGATTTCTGTGTGTTGAAGTAATAAATATTGTCTTGTGTTTTTATTATTTATTATGAAATATTTTTAAACCTTTCAACTGTGGCTGTTTTGTGTAGAGATAATTTAAGCTCTTAGGGTACATTGCATGTATTCGATGAACCTGTCCAAGCACCACCAATAGATTTAGCTCTGGGTCACACCTACTATTTGGATAACAGTAATATTGCACAGTTAAATTGGTCACCCTTTGGGAAGGGCCTTATTAGTAGCTGATTAGAGTAGTTGGTGGCAGCGATTACTTCCTTATAGCCTGGAAGGAGGGGCATATCTGGAGAACCTGTGCCAGCCTTCCCAAGGAGTGTCTTTGCATTTATATATAAACCATATCTCAAAGTGTGTGTGTGTGTCAACTACTTGGGCAGGGATACGAAGCACTGGTTGGACAGAGAGGGTACTGGAGGTTTTGGATTGACTACTCGGCTGGGATCTGAACCCTATAGCTGTGCCAGTGGGAAGTCTTATTGGGGATCTGGAGAAAGGGAGAAACCAACCTCAGACTGACTGTGATCTCTGTGTGCTCTTAAGGGAAATTGTACTTTACTGTGTGTGTACTTGAGGTCTATATCATATGAGTGAATTGCACAAATTGTGGATGCTCATAATATCGAACATACTGGACCTCAAAGTGCTTTTTCTGAGATTGCGGTACAGTGAAGAATGGGATATTTGCCTTTCCTCACTGTAGTGTGATCTTGTAGTTGGAATATATATTTAGCAGGGGGTGTGGGGATGCAGCCCCCCACAATAGGAAGTTTCAGGTCTGGTACGTTTGATATTATAAGCATTCGCATTTGCGCGATTCACAAATATGATATAGAACCACGTACTTGTTATCCTTCCCAATGTGCATGCGCTTCACTGGTGCTAGTGGTTAGGATTGAGGATCCTTAATTACTGGACCAGTACAGGGATGTCACAATAACAAAAAATGAAAAATAAAAAATAAAAAATCCATAAATATTCTCTAAACCCTGATGCAAATCAGTGTAAGAGAGGGCACATTTTAAGGAATGCTTTCAAGGACACAGGTTGTGTGTTAAATGAGCATAGTGCTCAACAAGATGCAGAATTACTCACAGCTAATAGGTTGGTCTAACAACCAAATATGGGTTCTGTGGACAATATCAATAGCAGTCCACCAGTGGCTACAACTCTAACCTCTACAACTTCCGATACACATATGGCCACTAACATGGCTGGGGGATCCAACAAAGTGTCTAAAACAACCCACTTTTTTCCTTACCAGAACCACTTCTGATAACTATAGCACAGAGATAAGGGAGATCATGCAGTTGGATGAAGAGAGGCAGAGTGCAGTGCAAGCAGCAGTCCATGGAGCTGTTTACCTGCTTGGGAACACAGAACAAGAATTGACTAATTTGGAGGTGAATATTTCCTCTGTACATCTTACCTTTGCACAGCTCCAGGTATTAAATAGAGGTTTGTCCTTTGTACCTCCACAGAGATAAAATCTCTCACAGGTTCTGACTGACTTAAGATTATTTTCACGTAATTTGACTTTAGCAGCAATGTTTCATGATAAGCAAGAAGCACCTAGGATGTTCATTAAATCAAGTACTTTTATACCAGATAAACATCCTAATGTTGAGACTTATGTGAATGTATGTTATGAACAAATTAGAATAACGCTTAATGAGAAACACACATCATGTTATTATAATTTGAATACTGAGGAATACAGAGCATAGAATGACATTAAACATCTAAAATCTATTTAGATTCGCCCCTCAGATAAAGGCGGAGTGATAGTAGTTATGGACACCAGTTTGTATTTAGAGTCTATGGCTGAGCTGTTGAGAGATGATAATACTTATCAATTGATTACAAAGCTGCAACTAACAGCTATTGTTGCTAGGATTGGCATGTTGCTATTTGATCTGTTGATTACAGGTACCATTAATGAAGATCTATTCAAATATTTTTCAGTTGAGCATCTGATTGTCCCTTTGTTATACAGACTTCTGAAGATACACAAAAATCTGTATCATCCTCCCAAGTGACCTATATTATCTAGTAGAGGATGGGCCACAGAGCCCTTGTCCATCCTTTTAGAAAAGATGTTGAAACCCATACTTGTCAAAGTTTATTCTGTGTTGAAAGGCACCAAAGATTTTTTAGAGGACCTGTACCGTAAGATCAGTGGTCTTGACAGGACTACTGACCTTATAATGGTTACTTTATATGTGACTTCTCTATTCACAGCAATTCCTAACACTGTGGGTATTGATTATGTAAAGTCTTTTTTAGCACAATATGTGAACATGCCCAGTAGTAAAACTGAGCTTATATGCGCTCTTCTTGAATTGCTATTAGAGAACAATGCCTTTGGTCAGGAATAATTTTTGCAGAAGGTTGGCATGGCTATGGGCACAGCTTGTGCCAATAGCTACCACAACCTTGTATTAGCATAGTGGGGACAGACTAAAGTCCTTAAAGATAATATATATGTACAACATGTCATTCACTATAAACTGTTTGCTGATGACATTTCTTTGCTTTGGGAGGGTAGTATTGAACTACTCGATGAGTCTATTTCTTTTTTTGCAAAGGTCTACCGACTTTTTAAGCTTCAGTACTAAGATCTCCTTAGAATCCATCAATTTTTTAGACACTACTGTTCATATTAACAATTTGGGCAAGTTTAATACAAAAGTATATAAAAAGCCATGTAAAAAGATTCAGTGTTGCACTAGAGCAGCATGCACCCCAGACATATCCCCAGGAATGTCCTGAGGGGACAGTGTCTTTGGGTCATGCATTTACACACTGATGAGACCTCGTTAGAATATGCATCGAAGGAGTTTAAGACAGATTTTTTTAAATGTGGGTATAATGAGGCAGAGATAGATGCCTGTACACAGAGAGTCAGATCGGAAAGAGGAAATATAGCTAGACCATAATTTTCTTATTTTACTGCTCCTGCAATGACCCCTGGTCTTGTATCTGGAAATAATAGAGCCACTAGATATGTTTTGACATACTCTAGTGACATTAAGATAGTTATAGACATCCTTAAAAAGAACTGGGGTTTTATACGGAACTGTCCTGATCTTGCTGACATAGCACACAATGGACTGCAGTTTAGTTTTCGCATTTCTCTGAAAGACAACTATAGGAATAATATAGACTGTGTTAACCTGACTAATTCTTCACGCTCTGGCACTTTTCCATGTAGGAACTTCAGAGGATGACACTATATATATATTCTGGCCATACTTTTGAGCAGCTGATATTGAAGCATATTATAGATTTTTCTTTTTATGCTGACTGTAGAACTGTCAATGTGATTTACTATGCATTTTGCCAAGAATGTTTTGCCATTTATATAGGCAAAACCAACCGGTGTTTCAAAGATAGAATCCTCGCACATTTAGGTGGGATAACAAATGTGAAGACACTAATGCACTTGCTATGCATGTTCAGAAGTCAGGGTCACACCATACATTCAAGTTTTTTTGCCTTGGAGATTGTTAAGCTTGGTGTTAGGGGGGAAATGTTAAGAAAATCACTGAAGCTAGAGAACAGAGTTGGATACTTGGGCTATTATACCAATGATTTGGCGTGGTTTGGTGCCCAAGGCGAAGCCAACTGTGGGTAAATACCATGGTACCTACAGCCCCGCCACTTATTTAACTATACTACTATTTAATCATGACATTATTTAGAAAAACTTTCTAAACTTTTCTTATATAATAATGCCTCCCTTCGCCCCTTTCCAGCCCTTCCGCATCCGTTCTATCTTCTGTGCACTGGCCTCGCCATGCAGTACATCAGAGTTTAACAAAGATAGGAGAAAAGCAAGACTGCTGTTTTTTTTTAGTTAAGTATAGTTTATAAAATGATACATGAATGTAGTTTAAAATAATAAACGACATCCATTGTAAAATTTTAATAACCGTCTCAACTGTTAAACTCTTTTAATACAGCGAAAAACTCAAAAAGAGATCTTGCTTTCTCTTTCGTCTTTTTTTTTTAACACTAACTGTCTTATTAAATGTTGGTTTAACATAGCGAGACAGTTTTAAAACAGCAAAGCTCTCCTCGCTTATTTGTTTTTTGTTGCCGCCGTTAAAAGTTAAACCCATTTAACATAGCAGCGCAGACAGTGTTTTAAATTTCAAAGTGGTATCATCGGGAAAAAGTCGGACGCGACCTTCTTTCCATCGATCGATAACGTGGGGGCACACGCGCACAAATCAGCGCAGCACACGCTTTGGGGATCATGGTATAATATCCTTTAAACCACAAGGTTTAAATGACTCCATGTCCCAGAAATCAGTCCTTAAAATGCACCTTCTGTTACACTGATTTGCATCAGGGTTTAGAGAGTATTTATGGATGTGAATTTATTTTTTATTTTTCATTTATTATTATTATTATTATTATTATTATTATTATTATTATTATATAGTTTATGGAGGAAAGTGTAATAGTCTTAGATTAGTTTTTATCCCGTGCTGTTTGCATGAATTCTATGAACTCTATGAATACAAGTACAATGTGTTCTCTTTAGTGCTGCTGTTTGAACTACAGCATTGTAGCCTTTTGTGATGTCATTGTTAAGAGGCGTGTTTTGTATCAGCACTTGCTGATGAGGTATTGAATATCCTAGGTGATTTACTGTAGCTCTGTTCTTATTTGTTAGTTTGTATTAATGAGCTGGGTAGTGATGCTTTTGTATTTAAGAGACTCTTTGAAGTTTTTACTTGTCTGATGAAGCATTTGTTAGTTCAATGTGAAAGCACTTACCTGTGTAGTGTCATTGAATAAACTGATATACTTTTTAATTTCTTTAAAGTTTGTTTTACTTTCAGTTGCCATGCAGGTCGCAGTAAGTTGTATTGTTTGCAGTGTAACAACTACCTTGTGTTTACCAACAACCCCTTACTCCTAGTCCACACAAACACAACGTGTGGGAGATGAAACTATATTAAGAACCTTGAATCCATACTCTCTCACATACCATTCAGTACATATAACAATGAGCAGGTTGGCAGCATGCACACCTCAACGTCTTCTCCACCCTAACCCACATCACACATACCTACATGTGGAGGTCCTCACCAGAAACATATCTAAACACCAGAGACCTCCCAAATACAAGCACACTACAGATAATACTTCCCTTGCAGAACATAATACATATAATTGCTCATGCACCAGTGTCTCACTTGTCAAACCCTTAAGCTAAAATGCAAAATCAAACATATTAGTCATAGGTGTGGATAAGGAGAAGGTCACAGTCAGCTGTCTGTCAGGTGCCATGATATGGCATGTCACATATGCATTCAAGTCTCTCAACAATAGGTACTGTTATGACTCCGTCATAGTCCATTTTTGTGTGAATAACTTGAGATGTTCCTCTCTGGACTATATGAAGAGTGATATGACTGAGCTCTTGGACTATGTGTGTTAGACAGGTATGTCCCTAGCCTTAAGACGCATTTTGCCTTCAGCTTGGATGATGCCTCAATACAAACAGAAAATGATTGACTTCAATAATTGGTTTAGCTTCTGGTGTCAATCTAAGGGGATCCACTATCTTTCAGCCTGGGATGACATGATCAACAGACCTCAGTGCTTTGCCAGAGATGGTCTTCATCTGTCACCCCTGGGTTTTTGGCTACTGGCTAAGGCTCCTGTCACCCCATAGTGCCTTTTTTAGGCAGTTTCTCAAGGACAAAATTCCTAATGTAAAAACTCCATCTAAAAACAACCTCAATGTTATGCTGCTAAACACTAGGAGTCTCAACACAAAACTGCACTCACTGGAAGCTGTCATCATCCTTGAAGATGCAGACATTTGTGCAGTCACAAAGACCTGATTCAAGGCTGTGGAGAGCACCCCAGCCATACTAGGTTACATCTTTTTCTACACATTCGGACCTCAAACTGAAGGCATGAAAAAGGAGGTGGTGTATCAATATTTATTAAAGATAAATACACCTCCAGATTGGTTAAGCAGTATGATTTCCTGGAGACACTTCAGGTGCAATTAACTGTTGGTAGGACACCTATTCAGCTACAGGACCCCTCCATGAATTAGGGCACCCACTCTGCCTATTTGGATTTACTCGAGTCTATCAAGATACATCCAAACACCATGGTTTTGGGCAACTTTAACTACCCATCCATTGACTGGGCAAAAATTATTTGTGTTCAAACTCACTTGCCCAAAGGCTCCTTGACTTCATTAACCCAATTCCCTGGATCAGCTGGTTGACACCCCCACAAGGGTGCCAGCATTCCTGATCTGGTGCTAACCAATATGGTGGACCACTGTAGCACCCCCACTGTGAGGTCCTCCTTGGTGAGATCTGACCACAAATCAGTCTCATTCAAAGGAACTATCAGACCTGCCCCCCACCCCAGCAGCAACAAAACTAAAAAAATCTCCAAAGCAGATTATAGCCTTTTGCAGGATGGTATAAATAGCTTCACTGCACCTCCTCCCTCAGATGGAACTGGCAGCTATGCCAAGCTCTCCTCAGTGCTTTATACAAACACCAGTATACCTGCATTGGCTCAACCGTAACTAATAGGACCAAAACAAGGTCCTCAAGGAAGAGCAAACCTGCCTGGTGCCAACTGCCATAAACAGGCTTTACAATAACAGAAAGAAATTGCTGTCTAAGAGTAAGAGGAAGCGAGCCCTCCTAAACTGGAAACACTCCCTCCTCAGCCTAAACAAGCAAATATGACTTCTTGTGAAGTCCTTCAAAGCAAACTGTGAGTCCAAATTAGCTTCCTCAACAAAGGACAGCCACAAGGCATTCTATAGTTACATCCTTAACCTAAAAGGAAAGGCAAAGACTTGTGCAAAACTGGTAGCTAATGATACCACATATACTGGGCCTGTGGACATAGCTAACCTGTTGGCCAGCAGGTTCTGTGAAAACTTCACTCACCTGTCTCCACCTCATGTACCCCAAGACATCCCTACCACCTGTCCCCTTCCTTGTATCTCTAAAGAGCAGGTCATAGATGCCTCTCTAAGGCCAAAAACACAGCATCAATGGGACGTGATAACATTCCAGGCTGTGTCCTGCATGGGCTCCAACATGAATTAGCAACACCATTGGGTACTCTTTTTAATCATAGTCTAATTACTGGCTTCATACCAGCTGAATGGAAAACAGGCACATTTATTCCCTTGCACAAAGGTGATGCTTCCATTGACTCCAGGTACTATAGACCTATTAGACTGATTACTCTTATCTGCAAGGCCATGGAGGGAATCATCATGGACCTTATCAACAAAAATATAGGTAATCTCCAAACACTTGACCCTAATTAGTTTGGATTTGTCAACTTGAGATAAATGTCTGTTAAACCTGGTGGACTTCATCGAAACAGTCACCAAGACCCTGGTAGAAGGGAAATCTGTGCATACAGTCTACCTGGACTTATCCAAGGCATTTGACACTATCACCCACTCTGGCATCATTGACAAACTCACCCAGTTAGGCATCAACCCTTATATCATTAGATAGGTCTCTAACTGGCTCACTGATAGAACTCATATAGTCAAAATAGGGGAATCGACCTCCAACAGCAGACCTGTAACCAGTGTTGTTCCACAGGGATCAGTCCTAGGACCTCTACTGTTTGGAAACTATTTCTCTGAAGTACAAGCAAAAACTAAAGGTCTGTCACTGACAAAATTTGCTGATGACTGCAAACTGGGAGCAGTCATAGAGTCTCCAAATAATGTCAACATCCTACAAGAGGGTCTTACACAAACAAATGATTGGTGCTAAAGTCATGGCCTTAAACTCGATGCAAAAAATGTATTATCATTCCTTTTGGTAAAAGAGATATGCCTGTTAACTACCACATCAATAGCAGCACCTTAAGTACACACTCAGTGGTGAGACACATGGACACAGAGGTTGCCAGCAACCTTACCTTTGACTACCATATCTCCCCAGTGGTATGAAGGGCATTTTATATTGCTCATCTCATACGTAAGGGCATTGCCTGCAGAAAAAAAAGAAGCTATAACTTCCCTGTACTCTTCCTTCAACAGGCCAATAATTTGGTATGTACCTTTCCAAGCACCTGCAACAATTGGAGAAACTACAAAGGTTCCTCAGAAGAAAAATTCAAGGTTTTCAACATCTGTGCTATGGGGATCATTTGAAATAACTGTCACTTTATTCTGTTTTTTGCAAACTACTCAGAGGTGATCTTTGCCTTGCATACAAGGCAATCTGTTACCCTGCTTTATTGGAAATGCTGCATATCTGTGAGTCAAATGGTACAAGGGTTACTTGCTTTAAATACCATAGCCTGGTATGTGACATTAATAAAACCTGTTGGAGGGACAGTTTTGTCTCCCAGAGTTTACCACACTTTTGGAACAGACTCCCACTTCATGTCAAGCAGAGCAACTCTTTGGCCCTCTTCAAACACAATCTGGATGATTGGATGGATGACCATAAATTCACCCTGGGGGTTCCACCTGTGTCCTTATACAGGGGAAATAGGTGCTGATCATGGAAATAAGGGTAAGAAATTGGCTAGGCTTGTAAGGGCCCTAGGGCCATTAGCCTAGTAACTTCCTATGATCCTATGATCCTCTGCTCAGACAACATAGTGGGTTAGAGGAGTACCGTCAGTGAAGTTCATAAGAGCACTACCATCATTTACTCCACAAGCAATATAGAAAGTTAGAAAAGCACCACCAGAAAACTCAGTCAGAGTACTACCATTACACCATCTAATCCACAGACAACATAAAATGTCAGAGAAATGCCATCAATGAAGTTAGTCATGGCAGCTTGATCAGCATGAAGCATCCAGATGAAATCAGTTACACTAATAGTTCAAAGAAGGATCTTAGTGAGTAAATCACATGTACCAGTATTACAGGCATGTAGAAAGTTATCTTATATCATTGGAAACCACACACTTTCAACTTTTCACTCAAAGTGTTCACAGAAAAGTGAAAAGAATCTGAAAGTTCCCTATGACAATGTCAGCTTACACCAGATGACTTTTGTGATATATTCAATCAAAGAAGATGGCCTCTGTGGTTTAGACTATGTGTTGTTTTCAACACCAGCAAAGAAAGAATAAACACAGATGCATATGCCTTTTGGGGAAAAAAAAAGGGAAAATATTTTCATTGTCGGTGATTGAAATGCTAAAACTATTATAAAAAACACTATTGGAATATCAGGCAGGTTAGGCATTGAATTATAAAATGAAGCAGACACAAGACTGTTACTGTTCTGACAAGATAATTCAAAAGTCACAGCTAACACAATCTCGCAGCAGCTTAAGAAATGGTTTTACACATGGATATTGTCAGATGGACATTACAACAATAAGATCAACAATATCCTTGTCAATCAGATAGGAGAGAGCTTTACACAGTCAGCAAAATCAAGATCCAGATCTAACTGTGTTTCAGACCATCCTAGTTAACTGGACAGTAGAAAGCACTGTTAATAAGGCTGAACCACCTGCTGAATTATTTAAAATCCTGCAAAATGATAATCTAACACTGCTGCATTTAATTTGACAGCAACTGTGGAAAATAGAACAATAGCTATTGTATTGGAAAAAGTCAGTTTATATTCCAGGCAATGCTACAGAGTCATCCGATTATCAGTTGCATTTGTAGAAAGTACTATATTCCTAAAATCAGGAAAACTATTTCCTCAGTGCTGAAGATGGGGTTATTACAATTCAGACTAAGCGCAAGTTACACATTTATTTATTTATTTTACATTTGTTTACCGGGATGGTCTGACTGCGACAGTGCCCATTTTCAGCAGAGGCCCAGGGAGAAAAGCTCAAGTCTAAGCTTACATACAAATTATTACAAGTAATAGAAATTATAAACAAAATTGACAAAAAAATGAGTGTTAACACATTTACAGGATAAAAATGTAAAAACAAAAATATATGCATAGTATCAAATAGAAGAAGACTTTAAACACTTGAATATAGACAAATATATGGTTGAATTTAAATGTGGAGGAACATAACATTAGTTATGAAATTAAGCAGGGAGAATCACTTAGGCAAAGTAGAGCATAGTTAGTAATACTTCCATGGTGAGAGTTGCAAATGACAAAAGGTCAGTGTCAAAGAATATTTATTTATTTACTGGGAAAGTCTGACTTGGAACAAAGTCAATGTTCAGCAGAGGCCCGGGGAGAAATGCACCAGATGCACGTCTTTGAAATGCGGGAGGAAACCGGAGCAAACCCACACGAATGCAGGGAGGACATGCAGACTCCTCACAGAAGGTACTCTAGATGAGAATTGAACCAGAGAACCTTTTGCTGTGTGATCTTTCTACACCCAGCAAACCCAGTGTACTACTTTCTCACTCCCACACTGGTAGTCAGCTTTAGAAGATTGCAGCCCCCCTCCCTTTTTGCAGATTCCTGGATCCACCACTGAATAATGTAGCTAGAACTTCAAATAAAATCTCACACACTAAATTTTTCAAATCATTACTAAAAGACTTCTTCTCTACTTTCTGTTTTTTCCTTGTTCCTCATCTGGAACATAGCTTCTCCTAACATCTTTCATTACCTTCTTATACCTTCCTTTTAAGCACTAAATCATGTATCTCCTTGTAATACTTCACTTTATTGTAGTACTTAATGACTGCACCTACTTCTAATTATTACAACCAAATTATCATTCTAGCACTACCTCTCTACTTACACTTAAACTTCAAAATACGCAAAAAAAAAAAAAAAACCTGCTACCACTGGATTAACGCCTAAACAGCAAAAAACGAAAATGGTATCCAGAAAGCAAAAAGGTGTGAGGCAAAACAACGGCACTATATAGCTGTTTCAAACAGTCTATTTAATAAAACAAAACACAGAAAAAACGTAAGTGCTTTCACAGTGTAACCCACTGCTTCTTCAGATGTTTCTACAGAAAACTCAAAAAGCTTCCATTTAAAAACACCATTTGTGACTTAACACCCAATTAACTTAAAGACTAGGGTAAATGCTATTTCCTAAGTGGTCTAGCTTGCAGGTGGGTTGTACTTTGCTGAGATAAAAACTCCCCTTGACACTGATAGGTTCTCGGTGTGGTAGTTAGCCCAAATACTGATCGCGGATTGGTCCCATTGCTTTCTTTCAGCTAGTCAAACACATTGCCCTTACGAAAATCTATTTTATCTCTCTCTAACTTATGCAGTTTACTATGCAGAACTTTCTTTTCAAATAAGGTAAGGGAATCCATGATACTCCCTACCTTAATGTCAATAAGAGCCTCAGCAGACTCTGTATATAGCTCGGTTTGTATTCTGAACAACATTAGCTAGGCATGTCATGAAAACCTGTGTCTTACACACTTTTAAATTTTATATGATAGAAAACACTAAGATCATGAATAGGTTAGGGGACATTAGGAACAGGACTGAAGTAAATGAGACTAAATGGATACTTAAATTAATAGCTGATGTAGGTAAGGGACTTAATGACAAAGTCCCTATGAAACCAGTCCTGCAAGCTAGACCAATTATAAAATAGCATTTACCCTAGTCTTTAATGTATTTATATTTGTTCTTTATAAAAGAATTATTATGCTCAACAATAGTACATTTTTTATACATTTTCATACATTATTTGTCTGTATACTTTTATATTTTTACTAAAAAGTGCTTTTTGTATGTTTATATGTGTATACCTTTAGGAAATATCTTTTTATATACCTTTAAGAAATGAACTTTTCAATTAAGTTAATTGGGTGTTAGTCACAATTGGTGTATTTAAATGGAAGCTTTTTGAGTTTTCTGTAGATACATCTGAAGAAGCAGTGGGTTACACTGTGAAAACGCTTATGTTTTTTCTGTGTTTTTATTTTATTAAATAGACTGTTTGAAACAGCTATATAGTGCAGTTGTTTTGCCTCACACGTTTTTGCTTTTTTATACTTAAACTTGTTTATCCCCACAAATGCCTCACTGTAATTAATTAATTTATTAAATTACTCCTTCCTGTTTTATCCACCATTCTTCCATCTGTAAAGTCTCAGTGCAAGGCTTGTAAATGTAATGTCTATGACTATCAATACAACTACTATGCTATGTATTCACTGAAACTGCATTATCATAGGATCATAGGGATTACTAGGCTGTCAACCTGGAGGATATTTTAAGCCTAGCCATTTCAACCCAATGTAATACAGTAGATGTACTAGTCAATATCCAAGTTTGCACTTAGTGATGACTTCCCATGTTCAGGAGGGTTGTGGGCACTATCCCTGGTAAGAATTTACGGTGCCCCAGCCACTCATCCAAGTTCATCTTGAACAGTATCATAGGGGTGTTCTGTTTTACATGAACTGGTAGCCTGTTCCAAAGGTGTGGCAGTCGCTGGGAGATAAAGCTGTCCCCCAAGCATGTCCTATTTAAGTCAAATTATAAAATGTGTTATTGTAAATATTTATTGCACTACATTTGTTACATTGAAGCTTTTCTCCCTGGGCCAACTGTTGAAAAAGGGCACCTAAACCAAGTTAGACTTTGCCAGTAAACAAATGTCAATAAAAAAAAATAAATAACAAATAAATAAATAAACAAACCTAAAGCTGAACACATAAGTCTGTTTCTTATGTAACTAATCATCCAATGAATTAATGATAAACAAGCTCTGACCTAATAAATTTCAATTTGTATAATACATTATGTTTAGACCTGTGTCTGAGTAGCTTTAAGCTAATCGAACCAGAAGGTCGAGCTTCAAGCTTAACATAGATCTTAAGAGATTTTTATTTTTCAAAATGCAGCAAAAAATTCTCCTGTCTAATCAGAAATAAATAACAGAACAACTCTTGGTTCTTCTTCTCAAATGAGATTCTCCTTTATTGTGCAATCTTTTCAGAAGTTAGGTGAGCACACTAGTTACATATCGGAATTAAGATTGCACGCTAACATTAACCCAGCTGATGTCCATTACTATAAGGGTGTCTGTAAAAATCCCTCCTAATAAACTAAAACAAGCCACATAAATAAACTAAAACAAGCCACATAAATAAACCAATCTATAAAAACTACAAGAAAAAACTGGTCAAGCTAGGGTTTTTGTTGTGTGATTCCTTAAAAACTCTTGTGCTAGAGGCTCGTGGAATATATGCAAATGATCATGGTCAGAAAATTTATGTTTTTATTAAAAAATATAAAAATAAAAATAAAGAAATAAAAATGAATATTCGTCAATCATAAATGTCCATGTGCTTTCACAGATCATGTCATCAGACTTAACTTCTAACTACAGTAAGACATTAAGTGACTGTCTTTGCGAGTGATAAACAAGATTTCAATGAAAGATCAGGTAAAACAGTCCATTTTACTCTCAGTAATAGGTGTGATGGAGAAGCTTCCTTAGGTTTAGCATGCTGGTTATGGATATGTAATAGTTCAGTCCATGGGCTCTGCTGGCATTGAGCCTAATCTGCCATTCGAGTTCTCGCTTCTCCAGGTAATCATTCGTTGGCCCTTGAAACTCCTCTTTTTTTTATCCTGTCCAAGATATAAAAGAGAAACCTATTATGTCCATGGGATTCCCTGAGGTGCTTGACTAAAATGTTGTTTGGATTTTGGTATTTGATATCATGCAGCTGTTGGGCTATTCTGGTTTTTAATTTGTTCAGTGTTTTTCCAACATAGAATGCTGAGCAGTTGGCACACTGTGCTCAGTACACTATGCATTCTGTGTGGCAGTTCCCATAGAGCTTGCTGTGGAAGGTTTCCTTTGTCTTTGGGCAGGTGAATCGGTTGTTGTTACTTAGGTGTTTACAGTATCCACACTTTTGTTTGTTGCATTGGAATGTTCCTAGTCGATTTTTCCAGAGAAGGTCATTATCTTTGCTTCCATTCTCAAGAATTAGTTTTAGATTCCAGTTTCTCCTGATAGTGAATTTTGGGATGTCTGGCAAAAAAAGTCTGATGGATGGATTGTTGCTGATAATATTCCAGTTTTCCTTTATGATGTTTTTCAGAGTGTAGAAGGCCAAGGAAAAGGTCAAAGTGATATTGAGTTCCTTGAGGGTGTCTTTCTGCTTTCTCCTCCTTGGCTGACCTAAGCCGGGGAATTCAGGGTCAGAGTACTTGCTTTCGATTATGGGGTCCAGGAGGTTCTTGATGAGTTTTATGTTGTACCCTCTTTTTCAAGATTGATGATGTTGATCATAAATTCTGTGAGCTCCTTGGAAACTCTGGCCAATCATAGGCCCTGGGATTTGATGACATTCTTTTTTGTAAGAAAGGGGTGCATGCTGGACCTATGAAGCAAATGACTAGCCCTTGTGTATTTTTGAAAGAGGTTGTTTGTGAGCTCATCCATCTCTGCCACTTTGGATATTATTAACTCCAGAAATGTGGCTTTGCTTTTATTGCAACTATTGGTGAAATTGAGAAAGTCTGTAGATTTTCCAATGTAGTCAAAGAACTGTAGTAGCCTCTCTTCCATGCTGTCCCAAATTATAAATATATCATCTATATGCCTGTAGTACCAGCCCTCCTCTTTGTAGTAGGGGGAATTGTAGATATGGTCCCTCTCCCATTTTCCCAGGGTTGTGTTGGCCAGGCTGGGTGCCATGGCTGTGCCTACGACTATCCTTTGTTTTCTGTGAAGCATTTTCTTTTGAATTGAAAATAGTTATTGCATAAAAGGATTTGCAGTAGCCTGTTCACTGTTTCTAGTTCATATCTATGGGTTGTGCCACTTGCTTCCAGAGCCTCAGTAACTGCCCCTATACAGTACTTGCGGGGTAGTACTGTGTAGACAGCCTCCGCACTCTACATGGAACGGATACTGTTTCAGTATTGCCAGTATAGAGGCTGTCCTCTGTTACCACCAGTAGGTTTGATTGCCATCCTTTCTCTGACCTTATCGTTTGCTGGCTTCCAACATATAGAGCACTGGCTTTATGGTTCCTAGGCTATTGTTAGTAGGAGAAATTAAGAAAGAATCTATACCTTGTAGCCAACAAAACTATCAATAAAGATTTGTCTCATTTTCCATTATAAGTAAACTTATGTCAAAATTCTTCCTTTCATAATAGTTACAGAATACTCTGCAATATAAAACTTTAATTCCATAGGTTATCACCAAAACAAAACTTCTAAGTCTTTTTGTCTAAGTGCACAGTGTCAAAGGAAGCAATCATATTTAAAAGCCAGATAATTCATTTTAGCAGCACATAGACAAATACAATTTTGCTGAAGGGCTAAAATAAATCTGTAAAATAAACATATTTTTGATTGGTTCTAAGAAACAGTATGTGTGGTATTCATAGTCTTAAGCAAATGTGTAAAGACTATCTGCACTGTATGTATGCAGTAAAGCTGTAATTCATAGAGGCCACTTATGCTAATGTATGAAAACTACAAATAAGCCTAAGGAAATGAACAAATAATGGTATACTAATGAGAAATTATATAAAACTGCATATGCTAATGAGACCTTCTCCCACATACTTCAATTCATAATCAAAGTTTTCTGTTTTTCCATTATTCATTAAAAAGGTGGAGTCACTCCTATTCTATCTACCTTGCAATTCAAATTTATGCTGTCAGTTGCTGCTAGCCTATTTATTTCCCAGTGTGAGCTGCTTCTCTTGATAAAGTCAAAACCACTTGTGCCCAGACGTGAACACTGGCCAAGAAGGTATAGATATAGTCAGGGAATAACTCACTATAATTTTGACAATCAAGAGATGCTTGATAGCTTCAGAGTGGACAGGGATAATGTAAGCATCTTAGTAAGTATGTTTGGCCCCATAGGGGCACTGGGGAGATACATGACCTTCCTATCTCTGTGGATACAGAGGTAGGTATGTACAGCCCTTACTATACTTACTAAAGGCACCTTTCAGAGACAGAGATAGGAAGCCCATACACAGGATACTTTGTGAATCTCACAGGCATCTGCCTTGAGGTTCATTCAGCAGTTTCTTGATGTACTATTGGCACATGTGGATAAGTACATCTATTTTCAGTGTCGCCTCAGGACTGAGCCTATGACTGAGACTATGCATGCCTTTTATGGGGTGGCATGTCTCTCCAAGGTACACAGTGTGATAGATTGTACCTGTGTTGCAATTAGGGCCACATCTGGCCCACAGGGGGTGCTGTACTGCAATAGGAAGGACTACCATTCCATCAATATCCAGGTAGTGTGAGATGCATGGAGGTGCATCACAAAAGTCTCTACCCAGCATCCTGTCAGTGTAATTGATTCCCGTCTCTTGCACACTTTCTCACTCTAACACCCCTTTATGCATGATAGGATGCCCAGAGGTCATCTTGTTGGTAAGCAGAATTTGTTTATTTAAGTAGCTATTTATGGTAAACTGTGTTGCTCATTACTAAAACACTTTTTTTGCCTCTGCCCTTCACTCTCTCTCTCTCTTTCTCTCTTTATCTCTCTCTGTTTCTTTTTCTTTTAGATGATGCTGGATATCATCTGGAGCCATGGTTTGTGACACCAGTGATAAATCTAACCAGAGCTACAGAAGAAAAGTACAAGAAAAGTACAGCACAGCCTTGTCCCAGACCATATTGTTTGTCATTGAGAGGGTCTCTGGCCTCTTGAAGAGTTATTTTAGATGCCTGGATGGGTCTGGGGGTGCACTTCCATATGATCCAGCTACTGCATGGAGGATGTTTACTACATATTTCATTCTACACAACATGATCATGTGCCATTTTGGAGGTGAAGTGACCTGTGCTGTGACTGCAGCTCCCAGTTCCAGTCCTATTACGACTAATTAAGAAAACGGACGGCAACCCACCGTCGGCTATGTTTATAGTAGGCAGTGATGAGAACATGGCTCGGACTGAATAAAAACTTTAATAAAAGAACTCAAATACAATAGTAAAGTACAACTAGGTTTAGCGCTTTCATCTGAAACAATGCAGACTTCGTCATAACAGGTACCTTGTTCTGAAAAAGTCTGCACTGCTGCAGATGAAAGTGCTAAATCCAGTTGTACTTTACTATTGTATTTGAGTTCTTTTATTAAAGTTTTTATTCAGTCCAAGCCATGTTCTCATTTCTGCCTACTATAAACATAGCCGAAGGTGGGTTGCCATCCGTTTTCTTAATTCAGGTGTTGTTTTTGCTACTAGAGCTATTATGACTAATGATGACCACTTGACAGCAGTAGAAACAAACCACATGCAGCAGGCTTGTGCATGGCACAAGAGGCAACATCTAGTTCAGAACTATGCCCTTCAGGTTAGTGTTTCCTTTCTTGTAAAAATACAGAATACAATTGATGGGCGAAATAATATATGTTGGCTATGCCATATGGTGCATGGTCTATTGTCACTCTTCATCAGACATTCCTTCTCATCTTTAATTTTTTTTTCTAATTTCAAAACAGGTACTCATATTTATTGTTTAAAAAATCATGCCTGAGTGCTCACTGATTCCTTTTAAGTGATGTTGTAAGGTATTCTATAAGGAATAATCACATATGTAACTGTTTTGCAAATTACATTCTGCTGAGGTGGTGTTCTTAAGTTATTAAATGTCCTCAAGTAGTAAAATTAAAAAAACGTGTTATTTCAGAATTTAACATGAGTTTGTACCTTGCAATTGAATGATATATTATACTGTTCTTTATATTACACAAATGTTTCCTCAGTTTTAACTATGTTGCCTGTTAAGATACTCCTTTCAGACTATTTCTTCTTGTCAAACACAATAATGTGTGACCTCAGGGACAAAAGCATCATCATTGAACAGTGATGAGGATGAAGTGGCAGCAGTGTTTGTTTACATGTCAGATACTCATATTCTTAAGTTTCTTGTTAGTGTGTCTCGAAATATTTGAGTACTGCTTCTTTTAAGGTGTAGACAATTGCCAGTTCTAGCAATGGTAATGTTAATCACTGCAATGTTATTTTAGATTTTATGACATACAGCTTTCTTTCCACAGTTTCATGAGGTGTTTAAGCAGTACTATTACAGAAATGAAGTACTTACAGATGAAGGGTGTATGATCAAAAAACACTGCAGGATTCAACACCCGGAGAAATGAAAAGTCTCTTCCGTTGATTCACAAACAAACTCCTTTATTCAAAAACAGACAAGCGCTTTCACGCACCAAAGTGCGCTTCTTCAGATCTTAACATATAATGGCAGTTCACTAAACGTATATATAGTCAGTCAAGTGTATTCAATCAATCAATTAGAACTCAAGCAATCAATTAAACAATCAATTATTTAAAAACCTCTTTAAAAGAACAATGAGTTCAATATAAAACACTAGACACTAGACCAAAAGAGGTAGTGAATACGTTCTAAAAACCTTCTGGGGCAGACTTATTAATGGCACATATATAATATCAACATTGTACATAATCAAATTACATTCGTACTATATCTAAAATCATGTAAATTATATTTAATTGTTTATTTATTAATCCATTCTCAACATATAAAATCAAATATGTGAATAAATATTATTATTCTAAAATGTATAGAGATTAAAACAGTTGTAAATGTAATAAATATATCACATAAATATAAATATAAATATAAATATCCTATTACATATATTAATGAACAAATAAATAAATAAATAAATGAACAAGTAAATGGATGAGAAAAAACAGGTCAGTAAACATATAAAATACTGACTCTTTATCTATACAATCTGCCATCCAAAACAGGTTTAATACAATGCTTTGATTTAATCCTGGATATAAATGTGCTCCTAATCTAAAAATCCATGTTAACTCAATATTAGCTAAAATATTCATATTATCACCCCATCTTTTATTTAGATCCACCAGCTGAAGTACCCTAAACTTAAAACCATGTTCTCTGAATTCATTTATATGTCTAGCCAGGGCATTAAATTCATTATTTTTCTTTATGTCGTAGATGTGATTATAAATTCTCTGTTTAAATTTCCTTTTCGTCATCCCAACATAAAAAGCATCACATTTTGTGCACGTTGCTAAATATATTAAATTCATAGATTCACATGTTGCATAAAATTTTGGTTTAAAGACAATATTAAGTTTAGGATGTCTATATATTTGTATGTCACTAATGTACTGACACATTTTACATTTCCTACAAGGGAAGCTGCCCACGTTCTTAATATAGTCTTGTCCATGGTATATGGCTTTAGTTTCTTTAAAACACAGTAATTGCTTGAGGTTTGGGGAGTTCCTATATGTAAATTTCGGTCTCTCACCTACAATGCTTCTAACAGCTTCATCCATAATTAGAACTTTCCAATTGTGTATTATGATGTTTTTCAAGTCAAAATTATCATTCGTAAATTGCATAGTGTAAGAAACCCTATCATCTTTCTTGAATGATTTGTAGCTGTTAATATCATAGTGATCAATTTCTGTTTTATGATGTTCATGTAAGTCATCTATACAATCTTTCCCTGTCAAGACATCCCTCCTGATACTACATACCAATTTCTTATTATACCCCCTAGCTAAGAACAGATTTTCCATATCCTCTGCTTCCCTATTTAATATATCTTCATTTTCACATAATCTTTTTGACTCCTCTTGGTTCTAGCATATCCCACCATGTTTTTTCCCCTCTTCTTGCACTGTGTTAATGTGTGGTTCCTTCCACCGACAAGGATGGCAGGAAGGATGGAAAGAAGTGTTAATGTCCATAACAAGATGATTCCGGACCTCTGCCCTCTCAACTTGTTTAGTTGCCCCATTTCCAAAAAGATGCTTGCCATATGTGCTAAGGGCTGCCATGAGGATGCAGTTCTCCTCATGGCTGAATATAACTTTTCTCTGCCTTTCTCACTGGTTTTGCTTCATTACTGCAGTTAAAACAATATGCCACAGTCATAAATAAAAATACTTAATATAATCATCAGTAGAACAGCACAATGACAGCATGCCTACCATCATCCAACAGAAAAGTTAACTGAACACAAAACCCATAGTTAGATATGCATACAGAATTTTAATCCAGGAAAGTAAGGCTATGTTGAACCAATGTTCACACCATCCTGAATACTCTAAAACAATAAGTAAAAAGGCCACACAGAAAAAAAAAACAGTCAGTAAAAATAAAAAAAAATCTAGCAAGACTAAACTTTCGTCTGTGTATTTCCTTAAACCTGTTGTATTAGAGGCAACATGAGATACATGCAAATGACCGTTTAAGGACATCAGGTGTTTCAGCTATATGGCAATTGTGAATGTCCATTACTTTTTTTCTTTTTAAGTCTATTAATGGACAAATTTAGGCCAGTAAAGCCAACCCCCACTAGCTGTGGATGTGCATGTTTCAGCCTTCTTATGGCATCATCAACCCAGCATAAGTGGAATGTTTGGCTGACCTTTAGAAACACAGAGTTGTTGTATCCAGCTGATATCCATAATCATTAGGGTATCTGCAAAATATCCCAGCCAACAAACTAAAACAATGAGTAAAAAGGTCTATTCACAATAGGTAAGCAAAAGCAATTTTTAACAGATCCATTTTTTCCCTAGTCCCTGTCTCTTTCTTGTATCAGTGACACACACAAATCTCCTAGTAAAAACACACATATGCTGAGCCAAAAAAAATCTTTGACACTTCAGCACTTTCCAGTTAAATCACTACATTTCTACCACATGTGCACAATCATAAAATTATACCAAAATCAATTACTTTCACAGTGATCACTGTGCATTTCGACCACTGCCTTAATGAATTTCATTTACAGTTTTACAGTATTTGCTTAAGCCATCATAATATTTCCATCATATCTGCAAAGCAAACATTTCTTTAAGAAAACTCAATCTTACAGTATGTTGAACAGTTTCATATTAATTTGCAATATGTCTGTTATTTTTGCTTACTTTAACAAGCATCGTTTCTAAAGCCGTTTTCCACTTAACTTGCATAATCACAAGTTAATAAGGTGATATTAAACTTATTTGCATAATTTCAGGATCATTTGCACACTTTGTGTACTAATTAGGCCCTTTTTATGCTTATCTCTAGGCATCACTGTATTACATGAATTTGTAAGGCAACTTATCCATGTAAATATTTCACAGGTACTCATGAATGCAGCCCTGGGTTCATATGAACACTTTGGGGATAGGGCTGACATCTGCAGCATTCACCAGCAATCCCAAGAATGCTACAGGAATGCATGGATAATATCAATTATTCTCTAACCTGACCATTTTAGAAAAGGCAGAATGGAGTCACATGCATCTGAGTTAGCACAACCATGAAGCAAAATCATCTGGCATACCCTATCACCTCAAAGCACTCCACATTTATTAAAGGTAGGTACTGACAAAAACAAGAATATTTATTTCTGTAAAAATCCGACCCCCAACCAAAAAACAAAGAAAAAAAAACATTAATACTGCTATTATACTGTATGAGGAAGGTATAAAGGAATGATTTCTTCATGACATTTGGGTATAGTACTTGAAAAAGGTCACAATTACTTTTATCCAGCATATTAATGAAATGTGAATGTATTACTTAAAAATGTAGGTGACAAAGCATGTTTGGTTAAACTAAACTTGCCAATAATAAGAGTACAAAGTATAATGCTTCTGATGGTTAACTGGGTTTGGTTAGGGTGTTGTCATACCCCTGAGAAAGAGCGGCTCTAAATCAGTGAATCACAGCCCTGTTCATATATTCTTCATTCTGGTACTGACGCTTCAAATGATGGCAGCACCTGTGAAGGTATGAGGCCAGACTCTGAACTGGTCTGACAAGGAGACCAAAATTCTGATCTACCTTTTGAGTGATTTGTGCCTGAAAAAAATTGACATCTGGCAAGAGTTGGGTGATCACCCACTCTGGCCCTTTCTACAGACACAAGTATGATGACCTACAGGAGCTTAGTCCTGACCACCTAGCTGAGTGGGTAGATCAGACAGTGTTGAGAAGGCCAGAGTGTTATAGTGTTTCTTTTTTTTTCTTTATTTTTTCTTTTAAATCATATCAAGCATAGGTTTAAAGAATATACTACAAGCATAGGTTTAAAGAACATACTATAAACAATCACATAAATGAAGGTAGATGCAAGAAATATGTGTAACTGGAAATATGCATCTATATGTTATTATAATACAAAGGAAAGCATAAACAGATCTTTGCATGCAAATGCATCTGCATTCAAATTTGGAATGTTTATGTTATAACATAATTTTGTGTATAAATACAGATGTTTATATATGAATAATGAACTATATGAAAGCATATATATATATATATATATATATATATATATATATATACATATATATATATATATATATATATATATACACATATATATATATATATATATATATATATATATATACATATATATATATATATATATATATATACATACACACATACACACATTAAAATGCCAGGTTTTTCTGATATAAAAAAAGATACCACAGTAAATCATTTCAAAACTTTTCCCACCTTTAATGTGACCTATAACCTGTACAATTCAATTGAAAAACAAACAAATCAGTTATGGGGAAAAGTATAAAAAATAAAAAATGTACAATAAGCTGGTTGCATAAGTGTGCACACCCTTAAATTAATATTTTGTCGAAGCACCTTTTGATTTAATTACAGCATTCAGTCTTCTTGGGTACACACTGGCCATCAATTAAAGAGACTGATTAACCCCAAATAAAGTTCAGCTGTCCTAGTAGGTTTTTCCTGACATTTACTCAGTTGCCTGCTACAGCAAAAGCCATGGCTCACAGAGAGCTTACAAAGCATCAAAGATATCTCATTGTTGAAAGGTGTCAGTCAGGAGTAGGATAGAAAAAGGTTTCCACAGCATTGGATATACCATGGAACACAGGGAAGACAGTTATCTAAATATGGGGCAACAGTGACATTGCAACGAACTGGACATCCCTCCAAAACTGATGAAAAGACAAGACAAAAACTGGTCATGGAGGCTGCCAAGAGACCTATAGCAACACTGAAGGAGCTGCAGGAATTTCTGGCAAGTACTGGTTGTGTACTACATGTGACAACAATTTCCCGTATTCTTCATATGTCTGGGCTATGGGGTAGGGTTGCAAGACTTAAGCCTTTTCATACACAGAAAAACATCCAAGCCAGGCTAAAATTTGCAAAACAATACATCAAAAAAAAAAATCTTGTTTTCCCGCCTTACTGAACTAGAATAGTCCAGTCTTCAGAGTTTGCTGATCTCTGGGCTTTGGCTTGGTTCCTGTGCTATGCCATATCCTTATTTGGATAAAGGGAAGCTTCTTTGTTCACCAGTGGGAGTGGGGAGCACTGAGCAGCCTATTTGTCCCTAGAGCAGTGGTTCCAGCCAGAAACTTGTAGTCTATTGGCCATTTTGGGTCAATTCCTAGGTCTTTTCAACCCCCTGCTATAAAGCCCGCTTTAGCGCGCTTTTGCGTGATTTAGCACGGAGTTGCCCATAGAGCACCATCGGGCAGCGCCGGTTAAACAAGGTTAAACTATTTCTGGCTCCGTAAAGTCTGCTCTTCAATTTTTCCCTTAGAACTTCTCTACTTGCAATCTAAACAGTCTATTCTCTATCTCAATAGCTCAGCACTTGCTCCTAAAGCATTTTTATATAGGTAAAGTACTTGTATACTAAACAAAGTACTACATTAGCCTAGAATCCCCTTGAGTACCCATTTCCTATAGGTCCCTTCTGACTCAGTTACACAGCAACCTTTTCACTTTTTCTAGCATGTCAAGGGTCAGTTGCTAGCGTCCTCTCCTGTTCAGCTGGTGAATCTGGGCATCTTGAGGCAATGTTACAATTGCCTCATGTACACAGACAACCCACTCCTTCTCCCACAAAACACAAATACATGTGAGAGATGCAACTATATAGCCAAACTGGAGGCTGAGCTCTCTCAACTCAGGACTGGCAAGACCAGACAGGAGGAGAAGGAAACCACGCACACCACAAACCCAGTTTCACATAGAACTATCACAACTGCAAAACAAACACATAAACACACAAAGACATACTCGGAGGCACTGATCAAAAATCTACCAAAACTACAGAGGCCTCCAAAGCAGACACCCAAGCAATTGCCACCTCAAGACATAAGACATGCAACACATAGTTCTCAAAGTCAGTGTGCTAAACAGTCACAGCCCTTAAGGCCAAACACAATGCCAGACACACTTGTTATAGGTGACTCCATAGTCAGACACACTGACGTCCCACTCACCAGACTGAACAAGGAAACGATCACAGTTAGCTGCCTGTCAGGCGCTAGAATCCGCCACATAACACAAGCACTCAGGTCACTCCACAGCAAGTACAAGTATGACTCAGTCATTGTCCATGCTGGTGTGAACGACCTGAGACGTACCTCCCTGGACTACATGAAGAGAGACAGACGAGCTCTCAGATTATGTAGCCCAGGCCGGTATGACCCTGACCCTGAGCAGTATCCTACCCTCACCAAGAATGATGCCACAATACAGAGACAAAATGATCAGCTTTAATAACTGGCTTAAATACTGGTGTCATTCTAAGGGGATCCAATGTCTGTCTGCCTGGGATGACATGCTTGACAAGCCACACTGCTTCGCAAGGGACGGCTTGCACCTGTCACCCCTGGGCTTCCGGATATTGGCAAAGGCTCTTGCCACCCCCATAGTGCCTTTTTAGGCAAGGCTCAAATGATAAACCTACCGCCCTAGAAAACAAAAATGGAGAAAAACTAAGGGTAATACTGCTCAATGCCAGAAGTCTAAACCTCAAGATGCACCCTCGAAGCCCTCCTCAGTATGGAGAACATCGATGTTTGTGCTGTGACTGAAACCTGGTTCAAGGCTCCTGAGAGCACCCCAGCACTATCAGGTTATACCTCATATCATGCGTTCCGCCCCAAAATCCGGACCGAACCACAAAAGGAGGGAGTATCCATATTCATAAAGGATACCCACACCTCCAGGTTAGTGGCAATGCACGAAGCATCGGAGACCATCCAGGTGCAATTAACCATAGGTAAAACTGTCCTACAGTTTGTAACATGCTACAGACCACCTTCTCAAACTCAGGAAACCCACACAGCCTTCCTGAAGACACTGGAGAGTATAAATGTCTCTCCAAACACCATCATATTGGGTGACTTCAACTACCCAAACATAGACTGGGAACATTACTCAAGCCCCAACACCCTAGCCCAAAGGTTCCTTGAGTTCATAAACTCAAATGCTATGGAACAACTCGTCACCATTCCCACAAGAGGAGAAAATATACTAGACCTGATCATCACAAACATGGGGACAAAATGCTCCACACCAGAAGTAGATCAGACCATAAATTAATCTCACTGGAGATCCACATCCCGCCCCCACCTCCAGCAAAAAAGACCACAGTGAAGAACTTCTCAAAAGCAAACTTCACACTTCTTAAGACTGGAGTGGTATCCTTCAAGGCCCCTGAGCCAGGGAAAACGACAACCCACGCTGCTGAAACCCTTACAAATGCCTTCTACGAGCACCTCCAGGAATGTATGGATCAAGCAATCCCTAATAAAATCAAGACCCTTTCCACCAAAGGCAGGCGCCCAGTCTGGTGGACTCCAGCCATAAACAAACTCTACAACAAGAGGAGAAAGCTACTACATGACAGAGCAAAATCCCTAAATGGGAAGGCATCTCTGATCAATACTAGCAAAAAACTACGATCACTCATAAAATCATCCAAGGCCAACTTTGAGAGAAAAATCGCTAATGACACAAAAGACAATCATAAAGCCTTCTTTAGCTATGTTGAAACCTGGGTGGAAACTCCCAGATATGCTCAGAATTAGTCCAAAATGATAAAAAAATCACTGAACCCACAGACATTGCCAACATACTGGCAGACAGGTTCAGTGCAAATTTCTCCCCCCCCCCCCAAAGGAGAAATATCTATCCCACCCAAGTCTAGCCTCCCAAACATCTCACGTGCCCAGGTGAGAGCTGCTCTCTCTAAAGCAAAAACACAGCATCAATGGGACCAGACGGTGTCCCCGGCTGTGTGCTACATGAACTCAATGAGGAACTAAACCCACACATAAGGCTGCTGTTTAATCTTAGCCTTACTACAGGATCACGTGCAAAGAATGGC